>NC_056745.1:808385902-808498402 GCF_019279795.1 Protopterus annectens
GTACAGAAGAGTAAGGCTACAAGCTTTGATGTTCAATCTCCTAGGTTTGAACTCTTCGACCTACACAATCTCTTAACTAGACAGTGGTCCAGGCCATTCACTGAAAAGTGAAACTGTGCTTAACAGACTTGTCTACTTAAAAGACAATCTCTCAAAACAAAAAATGTGAATGTGTTGCAGATGTTATTCTAATAACAAGTTCCCTGACTCAAACCTCAATTTAAGTGTTTATTTGTAAAAATCTAGCAGATATGAATATACTTGGCAGCAACCATTTCTGCACTCAAAAACCACATGTTAGAATCCCAATGAGAATTTTAAGCTAGAAGCCTACAGTTAACTATTCCATCCATGTTCTGGCACTTATAATAAAACTTTCTTTAATCCCAATTTCTCCCATGACCTCTCACTCCTCCTTAAATATTGGCAAAATCCTTCTACCTCCTTGTCCAAGATAACCACCAACCCCAACCCCCCCCCCCCCCCCCTTTTTTTTTTTTTTTTTTTTTTTTTTTTACAACCCCTGGCATTAATTTATCTTGCTTCAAGTCTTGAATGTCATGTGCTGTAGGTGTAGGACAGTAGGAAACAAAAGGGTTAAGTCTGACAGATGCGGAATAATTCTCTGGAAAGGAGGAATTTCTTTCCACTGCCATCTGTAACCTTGATAAATTTGCCTGAGAACCCATTTGTCTGCCAAAAACAGAAATGGGATAAGGTGTGTGTGTGTGTGTGTGTGTGTGTGTGTGTGTGGGGGGGGGGGTCAAAGTCCTACCTTATTTGACTATCCTTATTTCTGGGGGTTCCTCCTTTCTTTTTTGCAACCTCCCCGCCACTTTTTTTAACATCTACTTACAAGCATTTTCTAAGACTATGTTTCCCGCCAAAAGTGGAGGAGAAAAAACAAAATCCCTTGTAAAATTTAGATGGCGGCTGAAAAATCTGAGAGATTCCCTGTATCAGCTTGCCACTCTAATATTTTTGATAAGCTCTGCAGAAGACTGCCCAAAAACTAATTCTCTAGCCAAAGGAGAATTTAAAACCTTATTTTTTTTACGTCTTCTGGGAGGTTCTGAGAATGCAACTAGGAAAACCTCCTCAACACAGTAGCAGTGACAACAGTTCTGGATGTAGTATGTATACGGTCATAAACACACTTTAATTTCTTCAGTTTCTCAGGTCACTACTCATTGTTTAAAGCACATAATGAAGATTTTTCCTCACAGGAAGGAACAGCAGATAAAACATTCATCAATTAAAGCTGCAGGACACACCCCCTCCCCAAACTTTTCATTTGTTTTCCCGTCTTTGTCTGAAGTGGAAGGATTAGCATTAACAAAATGCTTGGCAGCAGCTAGATAACTACACGTATAGCTGCTGGGTCAGTTCTGGAATGAATGTATAAAAATTTGAAAGACTGAGGTACTTTGTACATTCTATATGCTTTCTTGAGTGGAGCAGACTGGCTGTCGGGGGAAAACAGAGGCGGTGACAAACATCCTCCAATGCTGGCAGCACTGGGTGAAGGTTCTGGGAATTCCTGTTCTAACAGCTTCTAATATTTTCTGAAGGACTGGGAAACATCTGTGCTCTCCAACTGAAAACAATGGCACATTCTGGAAATAGTGCAAGAGAAACAGAATCCCTCACAGGGATCTTCACACATCATGCTCTCCTCAGAGTCAGGATTAGAAACTTGAGGAGAAAGACCTGCATCTGTGCCATCATGTTCCTCTACAAATTCAATTTTTGAATCTCTTCAGGAACAGAGAAATCCCATTTTCTGTTACCAGAAACAACCTTATAAAAAGGGTCATCAGTCTATACAAAATCCAAAGTCAGACCTATTAAAGCTACTCCTACCCAGTGGAACTGGTGCAGAACACAAATCTTCAGATTTCAGTTTCTTTTTAACAGGAAAGGTGGGGTAAATAGGTTTATTAATGGCAGTAGCAACTTCCTCAGGGATGACCAGAACACTATGCAGCAAAATCTTTCATACCCCTTTGTCCAAGACTAACAAGAGAAGCTCTCGCTTGTCCATTGAGGGGACTCCAACAGCAGCAGACAACAGGAGAGGTAGCCAAGGCCATTTAGTTATTTTTCTCTTTTTGTGGGTGGAAGAACTTATCCTGGGGCCAGTAGTTTGTTCCTTGGTCAAGACAAAAATCATGCTTCTTTTCAAAGGATTTACTAGCAAAAAAAAAAAAAAATTTGTAAAATATAAAAAGTATTTAAAAATAACTTCTACTGAAATATACTTTGCCAGTCCCAAAATAATTTAAACACAGTTTACCTACAGCAAAAAATAGTTTTAGAATGTTTAAACAAATTTTAAACTGCCAGAAACAAATGTGTGCTCCTGTTTAAAAGTACAGTAAAGTTGTATGACAGTCAACAAAACTCATATTCCTAGCTTTAAACTTACTTTCCTGTGTAAGTATTTTTAACAATAAATACAATACTGTAGAAGGGTTTTCCCCTGAAGGAAATATATCTGCCCTCAATGAAAAAGCACAAGCCGACTGTTGATCTTTAAATGCATGCAGGGAAGCATTATTTTCAACAGCAGGAAAGCTCTAAAGGTCTTGGCATCCAAATTGGTCTTGTTAGCTCAGCTTGAGCTGTCTGATGGTTTGGGTGTATGGAAGGTGACCTGAAGTTTTGGAAGCAGGCGAAATGTTATATCCTTAGCAAGATAGAACCCATATAGCATAGGCTATTGCAACAGTAATCAATATGATGAGCACCAAGAATATCATTCATCTACTCATATCAGTTTTATCTAATTCAATGTCAGAGGTACCAGAGCCTACCCCAGCATTCAATGGGTGTAAAACACCGCACGCATACTCTGAACGTACAACCAGTGGATAGTATGGAATCTCACCAATTCACCTACAAGCATGCTTTGATAATGTGAAAGGAAACCACAGTACATGGCAAAAAGTGACACAGACACTTAACCATGCAGACTCTGCACAGAATTCACTTCCCACAAATTTCTGGAGTGTTGTGAGGTAGCTGTACTAGTCGCTGTACCACTGTGCCAACTCAAAACATGAATATGATGTATGGAAACACAATGCAACCATACTAGAACATTTTTTTCAGTGATCTACCTTTACATTACAATATTAAACAGATAAACTCTGTTGCATCAGGAAAGGTCCTGCAGCAACTTACACAGGGCTGGAATGGTTCCAAATTGCTACAAGCAAAAAGAAAAAAATTTAGACAGGAAATTAGCAAAAGTGTTCATCTGGGCAGAACTGTATAAGGAAACAAGTACTGTGAAGACTACCGAGTCAGAGCAAGCCCTATACCCAACATAACCTCTAAACCATAAGGGAAATGGTTAGAGCAACCAGTGCATGCTTTCATGATTGCTGGCCATGTTCAGGATGACATCTGCACAGTAACAAGAAGTCAGCTTCAGAACAGTAAGCACTGGTTGGAACAAGCACAGCAAAACTCCTCAGTGCCACAAACTGAGATCTATGGGGTGTCACAGCACACAATGAAAGAGGAAAGCCTTTACTGATGAGGTTGCCAACTTCTGCAAATATTAAAATATACCCAAGTCAAAAGCATGACTGAATAGCTGGAACTGCAACGACGGAAGTAACACACATCCCACTCCATCCATGAAGGACGATGGGATTTCACCTCTAACTAAAAGCATGGAGAAATCTGCCTTGCACTTTATGCTTATCCTTTAACTAAAGGCTGGTGAAAAGATGATTTTTTTGACTAAGAATTTAAAAGATGATTTATATGGAGGTTCGAACCTGAACACATGGCAGAAAGGAAAATACCTGCCTTTTACTGGTACCTTCAGATATATAAACAAGAAAAAGCTTTCATTTTTTCTACATTACGATATAAAATTCTTCACTAAGATGTGGATATACATTACTCAGGTGCAAGAATGGAATGGGGCAGATGACTGATCCATCCACAAAATATTAGGTGATGACATAGCACTCATCATCAGTACTGGTACTTCCACAACTACAAACTACTAAATAAAATGGTTTTCATAGATTTTGACCACCTGATTTGTACGTGGAATCAACACTACTTTACACCACAGCCTTTCTCAAAGTACAGTTACCGCAGTTCACCAGTGACTTTTTTTTTTTTTTTTTTTTTTTTTTTTTTAAGTTCCCTATCCCAACTGACCATTAACTGCCCAGATGTTCTCCCATGGCTCCTGCTTCCCTTCTGACAGTGTTTGATGGAAGGGAACAAGGACTGGATACAACAACAGAATCAGACCAGTATTACCCCACTAATTAAAGCCACTGTTGGGGGGGGGTCAGGGAGAGGGGCACAGAACAGCGGACACAAGTCACATATGCTAAAAAGACCTTTTCTAAGCCCAGCTCCCTCAATATGCTGATGTTCTTCTTGGTAGGCTAGACAGGACACAAGTTGTGGTCTGTGAGTATGTGCCTGTCTCAGGCCCTGGGGCAACAACCCAACCCCCCCGACTGTCTACCTGCATGCCAGAGACCTGGCTACCAGGGCTCAAAGAAAGGTCCTCTCTCATCAGTACCCACCCTCTCAACATAGGATGGGCACACTGACCCTTCCTGCCATCCCAATTAAGTGCCTGAGCCACTAATCAAACTCAGGCCACTTGGGTTATGGCTGGCTTTTCATTCCACTATAATACTGAAACTGACTAGTTCACTAGGATTTTACTGCAGACAAACAATGCAAACTGAAAGAAGTCACATATACACCGTTACAAAATACTTATCTACCTACTGTACTAAATCTTACGCTTCCACAGCATTATGCAAGTACAAAAAAAATTCAGAAATAAGCCCTTATTTTAGGCTGAATATGTCACTTCTTTGATTATCAAACTGGATACATAACACTGCAATCTGCAATGTCACTGTCGACTTAGTCTTTCTTCTGTATGATTTATGACCGACAGAAATAGCGTCAGTGGCACAGCCTAGGCAGGCACGGGCATATTTGTACTGGGATGATAGATGGGAATGAATTTCATCAATAGACCTCAATGTGGCTGAACATCTAACAAGTTACTACTGCAAATACTATTAAATAAGCTAACAGAATATTAGGATCGGAATTAATGCAATTATTACACTATGTACCTCTGCTCAGGAATGGGCCTCAGGTACACTGCTTTTCTGAAAGCGCGGTACAGCTCTCTTGAAAATGACACAGACATTCCTGAATTCACTGCAGATGTAAAGTAACCATGGTAGACAAGTATGCCATAAGAATATTTAAAACAAAGAAAATATAGTTATGGCCGATAAACTCATTTTTTTTTTGTTTTGAATACCCCCAGTGGAAATGGTTTCATACTGTGCATTTCTAACAATTTTTCATCACAAGTGCAACCTTGGAGTTGGTGTATTTAAAGGGCTGTAAGAACACAAACCCTACTACAAGGGTCAGTGAGATTTGTTCCCTAACAGGAAATAAGAAGTTATGTACCTACCATAACGTTCCATGTTAGTTGTCTTCTCTCGCCTTCTTTCTTGCTTGATGGGTTCGGAGCCGATCCTCGGCTCCGACTCGGCACTTGCTTTAGCTCGAGAACTCCTTTTACCAGCTCGAGGCAGCCCCATATCCCATGATGCAAGGCGGTAAGTACCCAGATCTCGTTTGTTGAGAAAGGGCAATAACACCAAGCATAAAATACTTCCCAAAGGAAGAAGAAACTTACAGATGGAAAAAGGACCAGGTCTGAATGGTCTTTAGTATAATAGTTTCTTATACAAGGTCTGTCCAGGCCAGGGGGAAGGAGGGAGGGTCGCAAGAAAGAAGGCGAGAGAAGACAACTAACATGGAACGTTATGGTAGGTACATAACTTCTTAATGTTAAGTTGTCAATCTCGCCTTCATTCTTGCTTGATGGGACCGCGTCCCTAGCACCTCTATCCTGGGTGGCTCAATGGAACAAACTCTTGAGGACTGTAGAGCCAAAACTGGCTCTGTCCCTGGAGGCCAAGTCCAATTTGTAATGAGAAACAAAAGTGTGAGGAGTGGCCCAAGTGGCCGCCGCACAAATAGTGTCCAAAGGAAGTCTAGCTTGAAAAGCTGTAGAAGTAGCTAAACTCCTAGTTGAATATGCTTTAGGTTTTGAGCACAGCTGTTTTCCCCTGAGCGTATAAATTTCAGTGATGACCGAAGAAAGCCATCTGGACAAAGTCACTTTAGAAACAGGAAGGCCTTTTTTATTATCCGCATAGGAAACAAAAAGTTGATCAGATTTTCTAACTTTTTTTGTTCTGTCCAAATAATATCTAAGTTGACGGTGGACGTCAAGATAATGTAGCTTTTGTTCAGCTCTATCTGAATAGTTAGGAAAAATACAGGAGATCAATGGATTGATTCAGATTGTTCTTTGAAGCGACTTTAGGTAAAAAGGATGGATTAGTTCTCAAAGATACTCTGTCTTTGTGAAAAATCAAATAGGGGGGTCGAACCGAAAGAGCATGAAGTTCAGACACCCTCCTGGCAGATGTAATAGCCACTAGGAATAAAGTTTTCCAAGAAAGATATTTCAGGGAACAAGAAACAGCTGGCTCGAAGGGGAAGAATCAAGGATGTCAGCACTAAATTTAGATCCCACTGAGGAGGAGGATTCCTGATTGGAGGCTTTAGTAGGAAAATTCCTTTCAAGAAGGCCCTGCAGAGCCTATGGGACATAATATTATGATCTGCTATCCCGACATGAAAATTAGAAATAGCAGCCAATTGAACTCTGACTGTGGAAGAAGAGGAGCCTGCATGAAAAATCTCTGCTAAGAAGTCCAGAACTGCCTGAACAGGGGCAGTAAAAGGATCAATATTTTGGGCCTTAGCCCAATAAGAGAAACGTTTCCATTTGCTTGTGTAAATCCTCCTGGTAGAGGATTTTAGTGAAGCTACTATGATGTCTCTAACAGGGTTAGAGATCAAAGGAAGCCTGGCTAAGGAAGGAAGTGGAGCAACCATGCTGTGAGGTTGAGAGAGGGGATTGACCGGTGCAGCTGACCGGATTGGTGAATCAGTAGATCTGGCACTGGGTCCAGATGCCACGGCTGCACCAAAAGGTGATGATGGAGGAACGGGAACCAAACTTGTCGAGGTCATTAAGGGGCAATGAGAATCAATTTGGCTCTCAAAACGGTAGCTTTCTGGATCACCTGAGGGATCAGAGGAAATGGAGGGAAGGCATAAAGAAGTCCCTGGGGCCAATCCTGGGTCAGAGCATCTCTGGGGGGATGGCCTGATAGAGGGAAGAGGCTGAAGAAGTCTGGACATTTGCTGTTTTGGGGAGTAGCAAAAAGATCGCAACATGGACGACCCCATTCCAGAAAAATCTCTTCCGCTATAGATTGCTTGAGAGACCACTCGTGAGGCATGAGGATAGCTCTGCTCAATCTGTCCGCTATAATGTTGGTTTTCCCAGGGATATGCGTTGCTACCAGAAACCGATGAGAGGAGATCGCCCATTGCCAAAGTCTGAGCGCTTCTCGACACAAGGGGTAGGACTTGGTTCCGCCCTGTTTGTTGATATACCAAACTACAGACATGTTGTCTGTGTGGACTGCAATTGTCCCTACGGGAAGAAAGTCGTTGAGGGCTTGCAACGTTAAAAGCACTGCTCTCATCTCCAGGACATTTATGTGCAGATGGTACTCGAGCGGTTGCCACGCCCCATGAACCATCCTGCCCTGATAATGACCCCCACCCGATCAGGGAGGCATCCGTGGTGACAGTGGCTATCGGGACGGAGGTACAAAGCACCTGCCTTGGTGAACCTGAGACGATGTGATCCACCAAGCAAGATGTTCTTTGCATGTTTGTGTCACCAGAATCTGGTGACGCATTGGAAGTTGCTGGTATGACCACTGTGTGAACAGCATCCACTGAAGAAGGCGCATGTAGAATCGAGCCAGGGAAGAAGTGTAATGGCCGCAGCCATGAGACCTAATACCTTCAGAACCATTCTGGCCTGTATTTTCTTGCTGGCCAGAATGATCCTGACATGAGTCTGAATGTCTGAAACTCTTTGTTCTGTAAGGGTAGCTGACATCCGAACAGTGTTTAAGTTTGCGCCTATGAAGGTAATAGACTGGCAGGGCGATAAGGATGACTTTTCGAGGTTGATTGAGATGCCCAAATGAGAACAAAGGCCTATTGTGTAATCCCTGGCTTGTATAAGCTGATGCCTGGTGGTGGCTGACAGGAGCCAGTCGTCGAGATACGGAAACACCTGGAATCCTTGTCGTCTCAGGTGAGCCGTGACCACTGCCATGCATTTGGTGAACACTCTGGGGGCTGTAGTGAGACCAAAGGGCAGGGCTCTGAACTGGAAATGACTGGACCCCAGCCGAAAGCGGAGAAATCTCCTGGAGCGTCTGTGAATTTTGATGTGATAGTACGCATCCTGAAGATCTATTGAGCACATCCAGTTGTCCTTCTGTAAGAAGGGCAGAATTGACTGAAGAGTGACCATTCGGAATCTTGTCTTCCTGACAGACTTGTTGAGTCTGCTGAGATCCAATATTGGTCTCCAGTCTCCCGTCTTTTTGGGGACCAAAAAGAACCTTGAGTAGATTCCGGGCTCTGAATGGTCTATTGTAACTGGCTGAATGGCTCTTTTTTGCAGTAGTTTTGAGATTTCTGACTCTGCAACGTCCCTTAGACCGGGTGGTACATCTGGAAGGGAACTTGAGGGGAAAGGACTTTCCTCGAAAGGAATTATGTAACCCTTGGATATGATCGACTGTACCCATCTGTCTTGAGTGAGGGAATGCCAGGCTTCTGGGTACAGTGATAATCTTCCCCCGACTGCCTCCAAGGAGGGACAGCCGGGCAACACCTCAGGGATGCTGAAAGGGCTTGTCAGAGAGAGGCTCCCTGCTTCCCTGGTTCTTTGGACCCCCTCTGCCTCTAGAGCGGCGTCTGTTGTTGTTACCCCCTCTGCCTCTAGGGGTAAACTGACCACGTGAATCCGGCGTGACTGCTTGGGATTTACGGAACCACATCTTCCCACCCTTCTGTCCTTTGGGATAAGGTCTAGAAGGGGTGGAAAAACGGACTCCAACAGCAGAAAGAGTCTTGCCGTCTTGCTCACACCTGGTCAAGGTTTCCTTTACCTGAGGGCCAAACAAAGCTGACCCATCAAAGGGAGAATTTGTAAAGGACGCCTTAAAGGGATCCGCAAAATCACATAGCCGCATCCAGGCTTGGCGTCTAAGAGCCACACCTGTACCTGCGGGTCTACTCGCTCCATCCGCAGCATAAGATATTAGCCGCATGGAGGAGTTTGCAATGGAATTGAGGGTTCCTAGCTGCGAAGCAATTTTTTCTTGAGCCCCTGCAGCTGTAGGATCCTGAACTACTTCTCCCAGCTCCTTCAGGATATCCCTCTGGAGTCTGGTGAAGTGACATAGGTAATTCAGCGAACGCATAGCAAAGGTCGCTGAGGAAAACATCCGCTTACCGTACCTATCCATGGTCCTAGAGTCCTTATTAGGAGGATGGACGGGCACGGAAGGATCTGCAAGTTCCTTTTTGGTGGCCGCAGCCACCACCATGGCATCAGCGGGGACACCCTTGGTAAGGAATTGTTTGTCACTGGGGGCAGTGATAAATTTAGAAGGCCTCCTAGGGACTGGCTCTACAGAGTCAGGAGCTGCCCACGCCTTTCGTGCAATAACCTGCATAAGGGGGTCGAAGGCGGAGACACCCAGGAGGTGGAGGGCGGAGATCCAAATGCCTCTAGGTATACTGACTCATCCTCAGAGGGATTGTTGGTGGGCCAGTTTCGCCTCTGTTCCAGAAGTTCTAGGATGTCTGAGAAGGAGACATCCTCAGAGGGGATCTAGGGGATCCCTCTGACTCATCAAAGTCAGTATCCGAGTGACAGACTCGGGGGAGTCTACATGCTTCCTCTTACAAGTCCTCTTCCTAGGAGGATCTCCCGAAACATCAGGAGAATCCTCGGAAGAGGGGGAAATTCCCAATGGGGAAACCTGAGGCGGAGGATCTCTGGGTCCTGTAGCAAGAGAAGTGGCAGAGATGTCAACAGGTACTATAGAGGGAGGAGCTACGGGAACAGACTGCTGACTGATACCAGTGGCCAGTACACTCTTCATCACCTCGAATGCTCCCCTCCCAGACAGGTCCGAGAGAACCCGCTCCGAAGAGCTAGGAACTCCAGGGACCACTGAAAGGGAAGTCTCCGAGGCAGATGTCGGAGCCGAGCTCACCAAGGCCGAGGCTCCAAGGGGAATAGCGGGTTCGGACAAGGGTCCGATGCCACTCACCCCCTCGGAGGAGACCATGGAAGCCCGACCACCGAATCCCTCTAAGGAAGGTCTCGAAGAGGAGATAAGAGTAGAGGCTGAAGGAACAGAAGGGGGTATCCGTCCTCCAGCCGTAGCAGTAACCATGCCCGAAGACTCCAACTCCAAGCTCTGGGATAGAGTTGAAGGAGGAACTGTAACGGGGTGTGGACCCACAGTCATCTGCTGAGACGGACTGTGTAACATTTGGGCCAGTACCTGTGACTTGAGTAATCTACTGACCACTCTCTCTAGGTCATGATCTGACAACCTGGATGACCTTGAAGATCGGCTCCGATGGCTCCGTTCCGATAGAAGAGGTGAAGCCGGAGCCGAAAGTATCGGCTCCAAGGAAGGAGACCTCGACCTCTTCCTGGAATGAGCCATCGGAGCCGATACAATAGATCCTGTCGGAGCCGACTTCTCGGAGCCGACAGGAAGCCTCGATGTATCGGCTCCAGCCGGAGACGATACAGCCACCAAAGTAACGGTGTCGGAGCCGATCGGAGCCGACACCGATGCCTGTGCCACATGGGTGTCGGAACCGATCGGAGCCGACATCGAAGTGGACAATACAGATTCGGCACCGATAGCCATCGGTGCCGGCTGTCAAGCCAGAATCGGCTCCAGCCGAGCCGATCTCGACTCAATGCAGTCGGAGCCGAGGCCGCAGGCTTAGATACAGAAGCCTGGGCCTTGGCAGGTTTTGTTGATTTTGGTGGAGCCGACTTAGCCGGAGAGCCCTCCGGCTTAAGAAGGCCCCTAAGAATCAACTTATTACGTCTCTCCTGCAGGACTCTCTGGCTGAAGGAGTGACAAATAGCACAGGAGTCCTGCAGGTGAAGAGGGCCCAGACAATACAGGCAAGAAGTGTGACCGTCTGTCAGAGACATCTTCTGACAGCACGAGTCACACTTCTTAAAACCTGAGACCCTCTCCTTTGACATGGTGCCGAAAAACACAACACACACACACACCAGTCAAAATTAACTTAAACAAATACCAAGAGGTATTCTATAAAAAACCAACACACACACCCTAACAGGGGGGGGATGGGATAGGGAAAAAATTGACTAACAAAAAATTAAAGGAGACAGGGAATTTCTGTCAGAAAGGGTAGAAAAATAAACTTAAACTATTAATAAAAGAGTTTTAGACTAAAAAGGGGCTTGAAAATCACAAATGTGAACAACTTACCAGGAGCTGGTAAAAAGAAGACCTCCCAAGCGAAGCGGCAAACGAGATCTGGGTACTTACCGCCTTGCATCATGGGATATGGGGCTGCCTCGAGCTGGTAAAAGGAGTTCTCGAGCTAAAGCAAGTGCCGAGTCGGAGCCGAGGATCGGCTCCGAACCCATCAAGCAAGAATGAAGGCGAGATTGACAACTTAACATTTAAGATATTCTTACTAACTTTTGCCAAATAAAGGGATTGTCTTGATCAGTCATGATTTCCCAAGACATACTAACAGTGACATAACTATAAACTCTCTACTTGCAATCTAAGCCAGACATTCTCTTTAACAAGTTGTACAAACAAAGCCATCATTTTATCTTCCATCTTCCTTGAGGGTTTAGGTATTTTCTTCATGAGCTGTATGGCCATTGAGCTTCATGCCAAACTAGTAGCAAAATGATTTCTATATGCCCCCATTTGCATTTCCTTAAGACGGAAACTAACACCACATACTTCGGAGTCAAACTAGTGCAACGCCACAGTTGCAAATCTTGCATTTCCCACAAAATTAAACCTAAACCAAACAAAGCTTGATGCACGACAAAAACACAAGAATACTTGCACAAGACTAATATGGTGTCCCAGAGCCTTGTTATATAAAGTATGAAGTACTAGATCATAACATAAAAATGTTTTGCTCACAAAAACAAAAGTTTTAGAATGTGAAACCTAAACAGAAGGATTGTCTGGCTCCATGATGTTGAATATAAAACTTTGACTACAACCTAGGCAACCGGATTTTGAGCAACAGCTAACGTACTGCCGGAGGAGAACCAATTGGCCGATGCCAACTTTCTCATCTTGAGTGGAAGGACTGCTGGTCCACTTTACTGTCTGACACTTGCAAACAGAGGCTTGCAGATGAGGAATTTAACCAGAAACTGCTGACATATGCTTGTCTCTCACAAACCAGTGATGACAGCACATACTGTGTATGTGTGGGAACACACACATAAGCAACATGAGTGTAGATAGCAGGTTCTTGTAGTGATGCAGGTGCTCACAATAGCCACCATGGGCAGGGATAGGGCCATAAATGAAATCTCCTCACTGCCCAACTGCACAAAATCCTTCACTCTTACCTATATGATGACCTTCCCAGTTAGTCAGGGACATTCCTCCCACTGGTAACCCTAAAGGGTGTGAAGTATTGGGGGACTGAACACATCTAGTGCTCGCCCCAACTACTGATGGCCCTGTGGGGTGCAAAGTACTGTTGGGATAAGCAATGAATGGCACACTGGAGAGGGGCTGACTACTTGGAATGTAAAATCCATTTCTGCCCTTGTACGCTACCCAACACTATGCCAGGGTGGCAAGTCTAAGAGTATCTGTTAGAGCAAGGCAACATAATGATATTCTAAAATGTTAAAGGTAAAATCAGCTTCCTTACCTGTTCTTGGTGTAATATGATGACTCTCGAACCTGCTGAGTAACAACAAAAAACCTTTAAAGCCAGACATCCCCACAGCACCACCTGTATTTTGTAAGAAAATAATACATGCATGACAGGGGAAAACACTCATGTATGCAATGTTGTTAGGTATTACACTACTGTGCTGACATGCTGTAAGTCTACACTGCAAAAGTGCAGTTCAACATTCTTACAGAGGTCTGAGACATCCCCAGTGGTATATGATGGGGATAACTTGCATGCACACAGTCTCCATCTCTTGGGCCTGATTGAAAGCACTGCTTGACAAACTATAGACCCAGTACAGCTCCACGTGGCAAGTCTGTAGAAGTACTGTAGACAATGGCCTGGCTACCAAGCAATGCTGGTTTCAACAACGCAAAGGATGAAAATCACAGCCATTTACAAATAAATCCTGATACTATACCAGTGTTAACATGGTCTAAGGAAAGTACCAGGAGTAGAATACAGTAGGAATGGAAGCAAAATGCAAGATTATGTTTAATCACATCATAACCAATAGAGCAGGTCCACAGTATGGTCATTACTGGAAAAGAATGGCAATATTTATTTGTACTGACTTGCAAGATCTGTACAACTGAGAAAAGGATAACATTGTCCATTACAGCTGAACATCAGTATCAGATGCACACCACGGTCTCTGGTAAGAAAAGAAACAACGATAGCACAGATATGTGTATGTTTAAAACACTATAGGGGAAGGTATACAATACTAAGATGAGCATTTAATATTTAGCCAGTACCACAGACAGAGGTGCAGAACAGACAAAACAAGGCTCGAAAGGTGGTGTAAACGTAACATATCACCTATTTTTGTGGGGTCAGACACAAGAACATGGCAATACATCAATACAGCCACTGAATAGCTAGACAGCATTATTTAAAGCTAAATAAGAGCAAATGTAAACTTTAGAAGGAATGAAGCTTGATAAGAGTCAGAGCAGTTCTGCAAATGCCAAAGCAAGAAGACAAACACACATTACAGTGACTTCTGTGAATGATACAGTACTGTCAAAAGTTTGTAAGAAATGTCAGCCCAGTGACAGAGGGATAAAGTCTTGACTATGGCCCACATGATCACAGTTTCATTAACACCTCATGCACTTGACTGAGCTGGCAGGGATGACAGGTGTGCCCATCCTGGGGGGGTTGACAAGGCCAGTTAAAGGCTACAACAGAGATTTGAAGGAAGGGAGCAGGCCACTGCCATGGGTGTATGCATGCTATCCGTCAAGCCTCTACTGGTGGTAACCTAAAGTGAGCAAGTGCACATGTGCATTGAAAAGTGTGGTCTCCTGCAATGCTGCATGCAGAGCCATATTATGGTCAAATGGGGCCCTAGGCAGAGTAATGGATCTGGGCTCCCCCATAAACAGTCACCCCAGGCCTCCCATACATAGCTCCTGCCTCCCACAGCCATTTCTGTATCCTATTAGTTATTTCTGTATCCTATTACTTGGCTATTTCTCCCCCAGTTACTATAAACAATGCTCAAACCGCTCAATGTGTATACTCTTTATGGCTTTACTTCTACAATGCTTACAGATATTTGCATTTAAATTTTAAATTTTTATTTCACATTTTATAGCACAAACACTGACAGACATTTGCTAAACAAAGTAATACAGTCTTCACAATGAAATCAGACTTGTAATTAAAACATGCATTCATTGAAATGGCATTGAAACCACATTCAATGAAAATGCATCTGGCTAGTGGTGGATAAAGTTTACCTTTGGGCTGTTTTCAAATCATAAGCCCCTTGCACTCGTTTTAGGACCATGCAAACATGCATGTGTTCTTTGATTCACCTTCCTGATTGTCTTAAATTATATTCCTTGTATAACACCGTACCATTTGTTAGAGCATGTTTTAAATTTGTAGTTTGAACATTTTTCAGGTAAGCAATGAAACAAAACGCATGAACCAATAATGACAAAACTGCTCAATTCAGAACATTTCAACCATAAAAGGCTACTCAAACTTCTGTCAGTCAACATGTACAGTGCAATGAAAAAGTATTTGCCCCCTTCCTGATTTCTTATTTGGCATGTCTGTCACACTTCAATGTTTCAGATCATCAAACAAATGTAAATATTAGACAAATATTAGACAAAGATATCCCAAGTAAACACAAACTGCAGTTTTTAAATGATGATTTTATTTACTAAGGAAAAAAAACTATCCAAACCTACATGGCCCTATGTGAAAAAGTAATTGCCCCCCCCCCCCTTGTTTAATCATGAAGCAACTGTGGTTAATCAAATTTTTGGGAAAGCTGAGTTCAATTTCACTAAACACACCCAGGCCTGATTACTGCCAGACCTGTTGAATCAAGAGCTCACTAAAATAGAACACGTCAGACAAAGTGAAGTAGACCAAAAGATCCCAAAAAGGAAGACATCATGCCGCGATCTAAAGAAATTCCGGAACAGATGAGAAACAAAGTAATTGACATCTATCATCTGGTAAAGGTTACAAAGCCATTTCTAAAGCTTTGGGACTTCAGCAAACCACGGTGAGAGCCATTATCCACAAATGGAGAAAACATGGAACAGTGGTGAACCTTCCCAGGAGTGGCCGGCCTACAAAAATTACCCCAACAGCACAGCGACGACTCATCCAAGAGGTCATAAAAGAACTCAGAACAACATCTGAAGAACTGCAGGCCTCACTTGCCTCAGTTAAGGTCAGTGTTCATGACTCAACCATAAGAAAGAGTATGGGCAAAAATGGCATGCATGGCAGAGTTCCAAGGCGAAAACCACTGCTGACCAAAAAGAACATAAAGGCTCGTCTCACTTTTGCCAAAAACATCTTGATGATCCCCAAGACTTTTGGGAAAATATTCTGTGGACTGACTAAACAAAAGTTGAACTTTTTGAGAGGTGTGCGTCCCGTTACATCTGGCATACAAGTAACAAACCATTTCAGAAAAAGAACATCATGCCAGCAGTCAAACAGGATGGTGGTAGTGTGATGGTCTGGGGGGTGCTTTGCTGCTTCTGAACCTGGATGACTTGCTGCTCTCTACCAAAAAATCTTGAAGAAGAATGTCCAGCCATCAGTCCGTGACCTCAAGCTGAAGCGCACTTGGGTTCTGCAGCAGAACAATGATCCAAAACACACCAGTAAGTCCACCTCTGAATGGCTTAAAAAAAAACAAAATGAGGGTTTTGGAGTGGCCTAGTCAAAGTCCGGACTTGAATCCAGTTGAGATGCTGTGGCATGACCTTAAAAACACAGTTCATGCTCAGAAAACAGCAATGTGAAAGACTCATTGCCAGTTATCGCAAACTCTTGATTGCAGTTGTTGCTGCTAAGGGTGGCATCAAGTTTAGGGAGCAATTACTTTTTCACATAGGGCCATGTAGGTTTGGATAGTTTTTTTTCCCTTAATAAATAAAATCATCACTTAAAAACTGCATTTTGTGTTTACTTGGGTTATCTTTGTCTAATATTTAAATTTTTTGATGACCTGTAGCATTAAGTGTGACAAACATGCAAATAAATAAGACATCAGGAAGGGGCAAATACTTTTTCATTGCACTGTACAAGCTCTGCAGAAGTAAATGTCATCTGAATAAATCCACATTAAAAAGACATTCTGTAACCAATGAAGAGGTTACTGCTAGCAAACAACAACTTTATAGGTTAGTGTTTCATCTACAAATTCAGTCAGTGCCTGCTGCCCTTGAAAAATTAAATGTCTATCATACATTACAAAATGGTAAGCTTGTAATACTACAACAGGGAATGGATGGTGAACAGATAACAGGTTCATACTTACAAGGCATCTCATTCAAAAGAGTACGCACACAAGAATGCAGCACCCCACCCCACCCTTAAAGTACAACACAGTGTGAGCAATCCATATACATGCTTTGGCATTAGAACCCACATCAAAAGCAAGTATGCTACCTGTTGAGCTACTAACAATACTTTTCAATTCTATAGCACAACAACGACAGCATTTGCTAAAGAAAACAGTTGCATATTGTAAACAGATTTATCATGAGCAGCAGCAAACTTCCCTTGAAGCTCACAATTCCTTGAGAAATGCACCTGAAACTCAACTTTTTGGCAGCTTGTTGGTTTGGGTAGAGGATTTAGGATCTTGTTTCTTGCAACTAAGGTACATGGTTTGAGCCTGAGCAAATGAACCATCTTCTATTCCTAACTAGGGCATTTTACACATATACACTCTTAGCACAATACATTGGGCAAAGCCCACAGCACAATACATTGGGACAAAGCGCGCGCGCACACACACACAAGCAACCTATTAGCACAACACATTGGGACAAAACCCATACACAACCTCTAGCACAATACATCAATGAGGACAAATTTTAAATCTTGCTCTCAAACATAGAAAGCTGCTAGTTCTCCCCACATAGCAAACAATTCTAGGCTACTTAATCCATGTGGGGACATGTTGGTGGACTGTTTACCTGAGAAAGATGATTTGCTTGACTTTAGTCATCTTTTGGTCACCACTTTCAATAGTGACAGTAAATATATTGAGTCTATTGTTTACAAAAACTGGACTTACATTACAAAGGATCAGGAATTGTTGGAGAAATTGGGAGCCCGGCCTATGATTGTATACAAGAGAGGACGTACTTTTAAAAACTATCTTGAGAGTTCCAATATCAGTAGGTGTAAGTCTATGTCTGGCAATATGTTAAGATGTGGTGCATGTGGCCAATGCAGTCACATATTGGTCAGTGACTGTATTCAGATCAATGATAAAACTTTACTTAAAGGGAAATTCATTTGCCAGTCAAGTGGTATGGTCTACATTGCAAGATGTGGGTCTTGCCCTGCTTTTTATGTTGGCAAGACCAAGAGAAAGTTAAAAGAACGTACTTATGAGCACCTTTATGACATCAAGAAACATAAGGAAACCAATGCACTTTTTAGACACATTACATATTTCCAGAGCATAAATTTCATTTTTTTGGGTCTTGGAACAGGTGAGACCAGACCCTAGGGTTGGCCCTTGGTCCTTATTGTTGAACAAGAGGGAGCTGTGGTGGCAGACATTTTTAAATGCATCTGTGCCAACGGGTTTGAATGATGTTATTAGTATCAAGTGCTCTCTAAAAAGGAGAGCTTTGGACAGATAGTGATATATTTTTGATTAATCTTGAAAATCAGTTAAAATCTGTATTCCTGAGCACCATCCCAGCTAAACTGCTGATCAGACTGCACCTCTCCCAATCAGCTTCTACAACCCAAGCCTCTCACATATCCCACTTGACAGTTGGTAACTGAACTCCCAAATTGGTTCCTCTAGCATCCTGGTACATGAAATAAACCTAAGTTGGCAATGGCATATTCAGAGCTTTATCCCTCTCTGCCACAGAGCTGATTAGCTAGGGTGCACACGTGGTAACATACAGTTGATATGCATCACTGGCACTAATGGGGGGGGGGGGGCTGTTACTAACATGAATAAGAGAGCCCAAACAAAACGGATCACCCAAAACCATGCACAGCCATAAAACTAAACATCTGCTTTACTACTTATATATATATATATATATATATATAAAAAAGATTACCAGAGGGAATAGCCACTAATTAAATTGCCTGTCCATGCCTTTATGAACTTTTGGCTACTTTAAACAAACTAATTTTGTTTAAGGCTGGCTAAACTACCACTGGGCAACATCAAAAATAGCCAAGGTAATGAATTACTCTCACCAGGTCAGCTGCTGATGCTGGTCATAATTCAGCTATATGACTGTTTGATTTTATTACCACACTATACACTAAGACAGTCTGTCTTCTTCCTCTTTCAAATGTTGTTGTTTGTCTTTCGGCTTTTCCCGGTTAGGGGTCGCCACAGCAGAACTCCGGTCTGCTAATGATTGGCAGTTGTTTTTTTTGGTGTCGAGTTGCCAGTCTGACACCCAACCTTCAACGAAAGCACGCCCATTCAACGCATGTCTTTCGAAAGCCCACTCGACCGCGGGGAGGACATGCAGACTCCAAACAGAAGGCACTCCCAACCCAAGCCGAGAATCGAACGGGAGAGCCTCTTGCTGTGAGGCAACAACACTACCGCTGTACCACCGTGGCCTTCGTTCAAATACTTCCCCAAATACATTTTGCTCTCAATATACATAAATACATTTACACACCTCTCTCCATATATTTTCTCTCTTGGTATATAATGAAAGAATAAGCTTTAGAAGAGAGTTACAATGTTCATTGCTCTCCATAAGAAAATTGACACAAGGCATGCAAAAAACAGCTAAAAAAAAAAAACAAAAACAAAAAAAAGTTACTCTGAATGACAGCAGTCCATGATGGATTGCATTCATACACTGCTACTCCTAAAGCAGGTCCTTCTTGAAGGGCACATGTAGAAGATAACCTTGTTTTCTAACAATGTATGGGCATGATGAGTCTCTACATTTTTAGGATTCAGAAATAAAACACTACACATTTATAGTGGCCTAATTTTAGAGCTTTTTCCAACTAGCTTATCAAAGTCATAACTGACCGACCTGACTTCAAGTATAACTTCAAATGTCATCTTCTGCATCTTGCAAAGGTTCTCCTCAAAAGATTCAACTGAATTTTAGGACAAAAGGAACTTTTTCAATGGCTTTTTCAGCATTTATGAAAAACAGTTTCCAAATTTCTGTGACAGCAACTAAACCAGAATATACTCTGCTTTCAGGTACTTTCTTGTGTGTTTGTTTAAAAGAAAACGGTATTCTGTAAAGTAAAACTGTAGATAACATGAATTTCAAAATTACTGTCACTTGTTCACCTTTAAGGAAAATAATGTACTCCTTTAATTTTATATGCTTCATACTGCAACATAACTGAGCAATTTAAAAAATGTTGACATAATTCTATGGTTTCATAATTAATTCATGTGTCTCAAGTCTTAGGGGGTATTCAGAAACAGTGCTTAGGGAATGAGCTATTACTTAACAAGAAGGGGTGTTAAATCTTTCATAGTTTCACGGATGTAGACCCAGTCCATGAAATTAGAAAGGATTTAAGACCCAGTTGCAATACGTAGCTCTTTGCTAAAAAGCATTGTTCCTAAATATCCCTCATCACTCTCAAGTTACTAGTAGCTCAAACTCAATAGTTTCAGTGCACGAAAGTTTATTAATTTTGTGAAAAACGGAATTTCATAAGCAATGATTAAATTAAATTTCTCATGAAAGATTAATTTTTTTTTTTTTTGCTATAAAGATGAAAAGCAGCGCCATGAACATACTAACTGGCAGGGGAACTCAATAGCACGAAAGAAAACCAGCTTCTACTAAGCTTTTATTAAACAATGTAGCTGTGACTTCAGTAAA
This sequence comes from Protopterus annectens, assembly GCF_019279795.1. NCBI lineage: Eukaryota > Metazoa > Chordata > Ceratodontiformes > Protopteridae > Protopterus > Protopterus annectens. The sequence continues at coordinate 808,406,242 of NC_056745.1, forward strand.
TACAGTCCAGTGGTACATTTAGAGAAGTTTTCTTCCAGGACTTTACGTGGAAGGCCGCAACTTCTGAAGTGTAAGCGTCTGTTTTGTTTTGCTATTCTGCTGTTTTCTATGATTTGTTTGCTAAATTAATTGCATCTTTAGTGACTTTAGCTACTAACACGGCTATATAAAATATGCCTCCTCTATAAAATGCTGCTAAATGTTGTCATCTGCAATTGCACTGTGGATGAGGTTGTTACAGCCTTTACAGTCACTGTAAAGTCAAATGTACTTGAAAGTTTCATGGTTCCTGTGGCTTTATTAACATAAAATTAAGACATATCAAGACAACTGTGATGAGCAGAAGCATTTGTTTACTGTTCAAGGGGACTTGCAAATCTGTCTTTAAATAAACAATTGCCTGTGACCACATGTTCAACATAAGTAAACATTTTTAAAGCAAATAATTAAAATAAAGCTAAAGATAACCAATGCCAAAGAACAGACATATTAAGTAGTCAAGATTATTCCAATTTCTCAGTAGCATAACCTTTTTAACCATCTCTCAGGCAGCTGTCACATGAAAACACAACCTACAGTGGAGGCCCTTCTCAAAGGGAATCAACTTCTATTATTAGAACAGTCTCAGAAATATTGCAGCCTTATTGGTTACCAACTTTCAGACAGCGTTATGTTAACATACATATCAAAATATGTCTGTAGGCCGATCTACAACATACCAATAGTAGTAACTTGAAAAAATACAAAGTCCTGACTATTCTGTGATAATTTAAGTGTGCAACTTAATGGCACAAGAGTATAAGGTTGTGAGAACTGTTCAAGCTTTCCAAAACAAGAGTGATCTAATGTTTTTTTTGTTTTTTTTTAATACTGTTATCTAGTAGCAAAAAGGAGCATCACCAATAATTTACCATACCAAAAAAACAAACGTTATGTGGATTATAACAGGAATTCTGTGCTGCACACAGCAGCATGATTACTACAAATTTTGGAATTAACAATTTCTGAGCATTTTGGTAGATATTTATTGCATACTGCCAACCATGAATGCGTTTTTTCTATAGCTTGTCAATTTTAAGTAAAAAAAAAAAAATGACAACTGATGTCAGATCACGTGTGCTAAGGCAGGGTCCATTAATCAGGAATGGCTGGCTATAAATGTGAATAAACAAAGGTATTCTGCACTGAAACACAGCAATTGTCTTACTTGTTCAATTGTATGGCAGATAAAATGGGCCATTTTTTGTGTCACCTTAATTAATGCAGGAAAATACAGAATAATGTTATACTCAGGAGTGATAAATTCCACATAATGTGCAAAAAACAGACACACAGACCCAGCTGCAGCATTAAGTACACATTTGTGGAGTTAAAGGGCATTTCGATAAAATAACAGTGTAAGATCAATACTCTTTGAAAATTCGCTATACATCTGACAGAAGTTGGAGTGGTATTAGGGGAATTATAAGCAAAAGCACAGAGAAAGAGCTGCAAGTCTTTGGGACTTCATTTGTGAACAGAAAAGATAAGTACAATATTTGGGTTAAGTAGCCAGTTACACTGCAATGGTTCAGAGATGTAGAATGCTTCACCTGCTACAATGAATTCTCATTACAGAGTTGTAATTTTTTTTTTTAAAAGGACATAACAGAACATAAGGTTCTGAATCTTCTAGCAAATAAGAAAATCAGCAGTTTCAACATTAGTCAAAATGGACAACTTGAAACTATGCAGCACTTGTAGTCTACTATAGCACAGGTACCCTATTTACAATAGAAAGGCAGGGAGTGTTCAGTGAAAGGAAACAGAAATATTCCAAAACATGAACTTCACACACAGCAAACTTTAATGTATGATGACAGAAAAAATGCGCTGCTACTTTTAGCTTTGCCTTTTGAACACAACAGTGTTACATCCACTGCAAACTTTGCTTAAAGTACCAAAATTTAGTAGTGTGGCTATAACAAAAAATTGCTTTTCCTATGAACGTACAATACAGTTGAACAGGAAACTTTATCGTAGATGTCTTAGTCTCTTAGAGGGAAAACATAGGTTTCAAAGACCAGCAATTGTTCTGAGGAAAAAAAAAAGGTCTTCCTCCACTGAAAACTGCAGCAAATTGACTGCTTGCTACATATTTAGCAAAAGACTTGTTTTCAGCCCTGACAGCAAATGCAGTATCAGCATTCTGAATGATAGTACTGCACTAACAGGTATGTATCTGTAGACTGCTCCTCTTAATACCTTGCATCTGGGGCAATTCCCCATTAAGCCTCTGCAGGTATGCAGGAGAATTAGCTATTAACCACTGACTCGATAGGAGTGCTGTGAAAACTAATAGTAGTTAAGCAAGTGGATAGTTGCTGACCTGTCCTCCATCTTGGGAAGAGGAGGTGCTGGTGTAGATCAACACAGTGTGCTGGCCAAAAGTATTATAAAGGTAGTGTCAGATATGCTAGACCATATGAATGGAAACATGGAAAGGGAAATGTATGGTTAAATAAAGACATACTCATGGGATCAAGCATGGCTTCAAACAAGGATAAAGTACTGCTACTTGGTACATTACTGGATGCAGTTTAACAAGTACAAAATTAACAATCTTTTGCATATTTAATGAAAGCAGCTGGTAAAATTGTTCATGCTCTCTAGACTGATGAGATGGCTGGGGCCAAATTTTCCAGGACACTTTTAAACTGATTCTAGGACTACACCATGGTGCAGCGGTAGCATTGTTGCCTCACAGCAAGAGGTTCTCCGGATCGATTCTCGGCTGGGGTCCTTCTGAGTTGAGTCTGCATGTCCTCCCAGCGTTTGTGTGGGTTTTCTCCATGTACTCCAGTTTCCTCTCGTGTTACAAAGACATATGTCTGGAGTGTTTCTCCCTGGGCCTCCACTGAAAATTGGCTTTGTTCCAAGTTGGACTTTCCCTGCAAGCAAATGTTAAATAAAAAATAAAAATAAATAAATATGGGGAACTGACCCCAACTTAAGGTAATGCCAAATGTTGTAACTATCTGCCTAGCAAAAATCTTTCCTAGTATGTTAGATAATTCCATACTGGATTCTCAAGTTTTTTACATTCTATAAACTACGTCTAATGTTACGGTAACTCCAAGACTAACCAAAATAAAGGCTTAAGGCCCAGATGACTGGTGCTCCTTTAGTTGCACATGTGCTGGAGAAGCCAGACAGGGAAGAGTGGGAGTAAATGGCCAGAGCAGGCTCACTCATCCTAGGGAAAGAGGCCAGTAGGTATCCCACTGGAGGACTAATGTATATAAGTTTGAACACAAGCATATTCTCCTTGTAATATGGCAAGGTGTGGAGGTGTCAGCATGTCAAACACAGCTTCCCTACACAGGCTGGCACAGTGATGGCGAACCTATGACATGCGTGGCGAAGGTGACACATGCCACAATATTTTGGGTGACACATCAGTGATCACCAACACCCAAGTTATCAAATACACTGCTTTTACATTTGTTGCTCATGTGAAGTGCACTGAATTATTTTCTGCCAGGAGCTTTTGACACGCCAAACCCAAAAGGTTCGCCATCACTGCCTGGCATAACAAATAAATGCATGGAATTATGCATCTGAATGGGGCAGAAAGCAGCATACACTGCACCACATTTGCTTGGCAACAAGGGGAGAGGCAAAGAGAACAAAAAGCAAAGGTGACAGCTCATACTGCCAAACTCTCACCACTTATGTCTAGTGTTCTCAAATGCCAAGAAGTGGGGAAATGAAAGGATCAATAAGGATAGAGCTTAATGGACACAAGAGATCACAGGGGCCAAAAGCAGCATGAAATTACTTGTGATGTCAGTTATCTTCTTGACATAGTAAATAAGTTGATGCATGGTTATTGTGCACAGTCTCCCTGCTAACATAGAATGTTTGTGTGTCAACAATGGTTTCAGCAACAAAAAGCTGGTGAGACAAAAGATTTGGATTCTGCTTCTTCTGCTACTGTAGACAACTAAATAGGGGAAAAGAGGCAGCCTATGTCCAATAAGACATTCAGACTGATGTGGTTTCCGACATTCAAGAACTTCCCTTCGATAACTGTGCCCTGTTCCTAATATGGAACTTACAAAAAATGAAGACTGCTTATCTTGTATGACATACTAAACAACTGAGCACCCACTGCAGTACTAATGGGTTCTGGGTCTACAAGCTACCAAGAGGGGTTTACTCAGGCACACCTGCATCAAGGAATCTCACCAACTGTAAATGCCTTTAATACCATTTTCAGAACATTGTAATATACCACCATAATACACAACTGGGTGTACAGCTGTAGAAACTGTTCATTCGCAATCTGCATTTACTCAAAAACTGTGCAGAGGTTGTGACTCTGACACACACTGTGTAGTTTCAAGTTCTATTGACACTGTAGTAGCACTTCAGTCTTGGAAATTACAGAACTAAAACCTTATTGGAAGATACTCCATCATTTCTGGCTACAGTACACAAGCAGCACAAGTTTATTTTTCATATCACTTTCTGATGGTCCCCTGCCACGCCCTGGCGTCACTCCTTAGTTTTAAAAAAAGGACATACAATCAGACAGGAGCATCAATTACGGCACAATACTGACAGCAGAAGAGGCTTTTCCTCTTTGGCCTACATTTAATGTCCCTCCTCTCCCAAAATAATTGTGTCCATGTATTTTGTGCGCACATCCTACCATATACCTATTGCAGATAATTTGCCTGTCCTTCCCATTCACTTTTGTTGGCCTGACCTACAGCTCTTCCAGCTTTCACTGTGGTTGGTGGGGGAGAGAGATTGTAACCAGCCAGGTACCCCCTCCCCCCAGGATGGTTAATCCAAGATTTAAGATGATCATTCCCATCCGTACACTGGCTCCTTCTGTTTTCAGGCTCACTTCTCAAACCCAGGTCTCCTGGATCACAGTTGACCTCTTTAGAAATAGAAAGAAACCACTCACTGGTGAGTGCTCATTGCAGATGTTAGAGTAAGCATCACTGCTCATTGCAGGTGTTGCAGTAAGCATCATTCCTTTTTACTATGTTAAAAATCTAGATTCCTAACTCCTAATAGGTGTATGAACTAAGAAACCTCAACTGTATGGCATTACAATACCTTGCCGCGTCACTCAGATTTATGCATCTATCATCCTCCTTTTCCAACTGACACCTAGATGTACAGTTACCACCAAGTGAACTTACTGTATAGTACAGCTCACCAGTACTACTATAATGACCAACTATGGACTGATGAAGTAAATCTCTGAAAACTTTTCAGTAGTCACCTACCTGGTTAATAAATTAAAAATCATAGGACACTCCTGTGATGCCAATACATGTTAATTTGATGACAAGGTGGAAAAGTGGTAGACACACATCAGTCAAAATTAAATTGCCTGAAGGGCAGTTGGTTCAGAGGATTAAGGCTCTGAACTGTTGATGAACTGCTTCCTGTAACTGTTATTTGACTGTTGTGCGACTCTGAATAAGTCACTCAACCAGACAGTACTCCTGGGTTGTCCCTAAAAAGAGTCTCTTGTGCCCAGTGGGCTTACCCAATTAACAAATGCACTTTTAAAAAAAAAAAAAAACAGGTAACCAGAGCGAGACACCAGCAACAGTCCCGGAAATACAGTACTACATTTCTAAATAGGAAACTAGGCTCTATATAGATGTTCCACCTTAAAATCTGCACAGCAGGAGTGGACAATAAAAAAATTAGACTGACAACTGTTACCAATTGAGGGAAGAGTATTCAAATGCAACTTGAATTTCCACACCCCAGAGAAAAATCTGCAAAAAAAAAATGTTTTTTTTTAAGACATGCCAAGCATACCTATCAGTTTAAGAAATCTGGACAAAGCTTAAAATAATGGGAGGACAAAAGTTCTAAAACAGGAACAGATTTTAAAAACGGGAAAACGGAGGTGATCTCTGCCTGTTTGCTTTGGAAGTGGTAATTCTGCCAGCTCAACATGACCTCACAGCCTTCTTTGTCCTTCAGCCCTTCTCTACCCAATGTCAGCTTTGTCACAAGATAGTTAAAAACATAAAGGTTCATTCCCCATGGGGAAGCTGCTACCCATGGACGAATTTGAAAAAAAATAAGTGCATTAAGTAAGGAGGTAAGTAGTAGTGAGAGTCAGTGGATTGTGGTCATTTACTAGAGTTACGACTGCTTGGTCCAGCTGGGTGAGGATTAGGGAAAAAGGTTGGCAAATGGATGGATTGGTTGAGAGCCACACTGGACACCACTTTAGGCATAAAGGAAGGGTTAGTCCTGAGGGAAACCCTGTCAGCATGGAAAATAATGAAGGGTTCCACAGCCAGACACTCTTCTAGCTGAAGTGATGGCTAGAAGCAAGGCTGTTTTCCAAGACAGAAATTTTAACTCTGCTGAAGCAGCCAGTTCAAAGGGGGGGGGGGGCTTTACAATGTTAAGGTCCCCAGCCGGGGTGGGTGCTCTCCTGGGTAGCCTTAAGTTGTTTGCCCCTCTCAGGAACTGTTTGATGAGGGGGTGAGAGAATAAGGGTGGCTCAGTGTTGTAATGAGCTGAGATGGCAAAGGTATGGATCTTAATGGAGAAGGATAGGCCTCTGTGCAGTAATTCAGCTAGGTAATCCAGGATTAAGGGTAAGGAGGGCAGGGCTGTGTCCTTTAGATTGAATCCAGGAACAATACCTTTTCCACTTATCAGCATAGGATTTCCTTGTACTGGGCCTTCTGGCTTCAAGGATAATGTCCAACACCTGTTTGCTTAGGTTGCTGGTGCAGAATTCAAGGAATAAGCCAGGCTGCAAGATTTAGGGTTTGCAATTGTGGATGCAAAATCGGTCTCTCCTGCTGAGACAGCAGGGTTGGGGTATGTTGTAGGTGGCCAGGGTGTCACCATTGTCAGGCTGTGCAGGAGTGGGTACCAGTGCTGGCATGGCCAGTCCCGGGCAATCAGAATTGTCCTTGGCCTGTCTTGTTTTATCTTGAGTAATACCCTTGTGAGAAGGGGCAGAGAGGTAAAGGCATAGACTGAGAGCTTTTCCCATAGAAATGATAGGGCGTCCACTTTCCAGGCCCTGCTGTGAGGATTCCTGGCGCAGAATTTGCTGCACTAGTGGTTGTAGGGGGAGGCAAAGAGATCCAACTCTGGAGTCCCCCATTTCTGAATCAGAAGGTTGAAGGTGATGGGCTCCAATTTCCACATGTGTGGGTCTAGGAGATTTCTGCTTAAATCATCTGCCAGTGAGTTTTGCTTGCCTGGCAGGAACTGAGCTTGAAGGTGGACTTGGATGTCCAAGGCTGTGTGCCACAGGGCCATGGCTAACGTGCACAGTGGGTAGGAATGGGTTCCCCCTGATTGTTGATGTACCACATAACTGTGATGTCTGTTTTTATTAGCAGTTGTCCTGGAAAGAGTAGGGATCTGAAAGCTGTCAGGGCATTCAGTACAGCTAGCATCTCTTTCTGGTTGATGTACAAATGAATTTGACTTGGGCTCCAGTGGCCCTGAATACATTTGCCAGCCATGTGAGCCCCCCAGGCACAGTCTGATGCATCTGTGGTCAGGGTCTGGGTGGCATGGGGTAGAGTGAATGTCTGTCCCTTGTTGTAGTTGCATGCTTCTGCCCACCAAAGGAACTCTGTCCTTAGACAAGGTATGATATAATGACAGTTTCCAGGTCCTGAGAATATTGGCACCAAAGACTTTTTAAATACCACTGAAGTTTCCTCATATGCAGTCTTGCATATGGAATTAGCAGTATACATGAGGCCATGAACTCTAGGGCTTGCAGTATTTTTCTTGCAAATAGCGGGGTTCTGGTGGCCATTTGTTTGAAGTAATCTGTCAGATAGACTTGCTTTTCTGAAGTGAGGAATGCCATCTGGGAAGTTGTGCCCAAGTTTGCTCCCAGGAATACAATCTTTTGACTGGGTACCAGTTGTGATTTCTTTTTGTTGATGGTGTACCCCAAGGACGTGAGAATTTTATAAATGTCAGGTGCTGAAGCAGCAATTCCTGACTGTCCGCCTGAATCAGGCAGTCATCCAAGTATGGGTAAATTTGGATATTTCTCTGCCTGCAGTATGCAATGGCTGGAGCCAGGCATTTTGTGAATACCCTGGGTGCAGTAGATAAGCCAAAGGGAAGTGCAGAGAACTGATAATGCATAGATTCTGCCCTGAAATGCAGATACTTCCTGCATGACTCCCTTATAGGGATGTGCAGATAGGCTTCGTTTAAGTCTAGGGTGACTAACCAGACATCCTTGGCTAACATAGGAAAAAGCTGTTGCAGGGTAAACATTCTGAATTTTGGTAACACCAGGAAGGTGTTGAGAATTGAAAGATCCAGAATTGGGCGCCAAGAGCCCTCTTTGCTGGGTACCAGGTAGAGTCTGAAGTAGAATCCTTGACCACTCTGTTCTACTGGAACAGGCTGAATAGCTCTGATATTGAACAGGGAAAGTACTTGGTTTTGAGCCTCTGCCCACTGGTTTGGAGGAAGGTCTGGAAACCCACTTGGGGTTGGCAGAGAATGGAAATAAAATTTGTACCCCTGGGATACAATGTTTAGGACCCATTGGTCCTGTGTGATGGACATCCAGTTTTTTGCATGAAGGGCAAGTTTTCTTCCTAGGGGCACAAGCAGTTGGATAGGGCTGGGAAGTGAATTGAAGAAGCCATTGTGAGCTTTTTCCATAAGGAGGTAGCTTACCACTCCCTGCTTTAGGTATGGGGGGCACTCCACTGCTTAGATCTCTGCATACCCTGAGACTGAAGCCTGGGTGGTCTGTTTCCCCTGGGTCTTGTTTGAGAAGGCCTGGAGGGGGGATGGAAAGGACCAGTGTTTTGAAGGGCAATGCCTACTGAATCTAGGGGGTTGCACTTGCAAGAATTCTTTAACAGTCTGCATAGATTTAGTTTTTTCTTCCATTGTTTTAAGAACCTCTTCTGCTTTGGTGCCAAACAAAGAGTTCTTATTCAAAGGCGTGTCTAGTAATTTAGATTTGACATGGTCTGGCAAGGTCTGCTCCTTCAGCCAAGCATGTCTTCTCAGTACAGAACCAGTGACTGCTGCCCTGCAAGATGCTTCTAGGGCATCAAAGCCACCCTGCAAAGTATGCTTACTGACTTGGTTTGCAGAGTGCATAAGCTCCTGCAATTCTTGATTTTCTGCACAGTCTGGAAAAGTTACCACTTTTTGTTTAATAAGCTCCATAATATGTTGCTGGTACTTTAGCATGTGAAACTGGCAATTCAAAGCCCTGATAGCGAGAGTTACAGAGGTATATACCTTCTTACCCCATCTGTCCAAAGCTCTGGAATCCCTGTCTGAAGGGGTGGGATTCTTGGCTGTAGTAGCCTTGATACCTTTAGGCCCCTGGGAAATGATCTCTGGGTCAGCAGTAGGATTCTTGAACAGAAACTTGTGAGTATCAGGTACTCTGTAGTACCAGTCAGGTTTCCTAGGGGCAGGAGGTAAAGTGTCAGGAGTAAGACTGGATTCGATGAAAACACCATCCACAACATCCAGGACAGGGGGTATAGCTAAAGGCCTGTGCTGAGGCAACTCAAACTTCTTTGAGTCTCTTTTTGGACTGAGGATAGTCTTGGCATTCCCAATGGAAATGCTCTCTTGAAGTATGCAAGGTTTCACCAAAAGAAACATCCTCTGGAGGGGAGGCAGAGGGAATGGATTCCTCTGCATCTGAATCCTCATAGGTGGATAAGGGCATGTCTTCATAATCAGAAATGTCAGAGTCATCGGACTCCTGGTCTGTAGAACCTGAAGGGGACTGGGTTCTTTGTCTCTTTGCAGGGAAAGGCTGACTTCCCCAATCAGTGTAGTAAGGTCTTCAGCCATTCTAAATATTTGTTTTTGTGGCATGGGAGCCTGAGCATGCACTTTCGTCATCAGCTTTCTAGGCATAGTGTGTACTCTGGGCATAAGAAACTCGGTAGTTTTGGTTAGAAATGAAGTCGGTTTAATTCAAACATCGGTAGAGCAAAGAAATGCCTCAGAAGCCGGTGCCTGCAAAGCGGCTCCGGACTCATCCAAGGTAGAGACATCCGCAGGTTCCATAGTCTAAGAAGCATCTCGTGCCATATCGGACTCCGAATGGCTCTCAGCAGAGGCCTGCGAATCCAATGAAGCGGGCATCAGGGGCTGAAAAGGAAAAATCAGTAGTTGGATGGCTTACCGAAGCCAATTCAGAATACGGAGATCGAGAGCGAAAGAATTTAGCAACAAAGAGTCCAATGACGAATGGTTTGGGCATTAAACAAGGCACAAAACCAACCGTGAGCGACGTCGTGGTCTGGGCCTAAACAGATGATGCAGTAAGAATGAAAATCTCTGCGGTATTTACTTTCCACAGGCAAGAAAATTGTTAATTTTTTCTGACATCGGTTAGAGCTGGAAAAAAGAATCCCCAACGGGGTACTTAGCTTTAGAAGACTTTGGGATTATTCAATTCGAAAAAGAAAAATTCAGATAGCGGCCGACCGGCACTTGCGAACTGCTTCTGCTTCAGGCTCCTCCTTGGCAAGAAAGACTGATGTAATGGCATCGGCTGCCTGTTTTTATACCCCTGATGACCTGACGTCAGTCCTGAAGCTACAGCAACCGACGCAGAAATACCAAGTCTCTGGTATTCGGGCAGACTGAGGGCTACCTGCAGGCAGATGACCCAAGTGTGATGACTGCAACAGTGAAACACAAAGAACATCTACTGCAGTTCCTGGAAGTCATAAAACAATTTCAAACCTCCACCCTTTCAGAGTAACAATTAATTCACCCAAAAGGCAATGCAGAAAGCTTCCTAGTGCAGACTTTTTGTCTCTGACTGCATTGAGAACTGTAAGATACAATCTTTATGGCTTAATTAGGTAACTTAATTTCAAACTATTTTCAAATTTAGGGGGACTAACATTAACCTCTTCTCTTCCAGTATCATCGGTTAAAACATATACATTTAAACAGCTAAAATTTCTTTTTCCGTCTAGCAGGGCACACTGTTGGTACATTTTTTAACAAAAATAGATCTACAAATACATTTTTCAACACAAACATCTGTACAAATCAGTTTTATAAACAAACGACATATAATTTGTTACAAAATTCCAGCTAGCTGTGCTGGGATATGTTATAGATCCACTGCCCTACCTATCTTGGCATAGCTGGCAGTGACACACAGTCACAGAAGTATTTTTCTTTCCTCTAATTTCTTTCTTAATCTTGTTGTAAATCCTCAGTCTGGAAATTTTGGGCCTTGTCAATTTCAGTCAATACCTGTGTTTAGTCTTATGGTTGTATAAAGCATTTGTTTCCCTTTTATATTTGATATCACTTAGATGCTCAGCATGTATTACACTATTTAACCATTCTAGATATTTTCCTTATGTAAAAGGTAGAGCAAAACATGTAACTAAATAAATAACATGGGTACTAGAACAGTAATTAAATGCCTAATGTTAAAGTCCTTTAGTTTTCTTGCTCATGTTGTACATATGGTTAACAGGTATTAGAACTTTTGCTAGAAATCAAGTTGGGATTTTCCAGATTAATCTGCATGCATCAAGGTTCTGAAATGTCAATATTCTTTTGGAGATATTTTGCCCATTCTACAAAGCTAACAAGACTATTTTCATGCAATTTTATTTTTAGACTGTCAAATTTTTGTTCTCTAACCAAGCTGTCTACTCACTTATCTCTTTATGCATTAGTGTGCACTAACTAATATTTTCATTTACTGCTACTCATAAAGCTATCTCATAACTAGAATGATACTGAGGTCCTGTACTACATCATTAAATTCTTCTTTTTTATGGATAATTACCTTATTTATTATTTCATCTTCAGTGTGCAACAACTTAGTCATAGTCTTTTTTGTTTTCATTCTGACAAAGAAATTTAGGTATACAGCAAAAAGGTCTGAAAATAATCTTTGTTACTTCACTTGATTTATTACTGTGGATTATGCAGTTAGACAACGGGAAGGTCAGTTCTGTGACAGGTAGCTCTTGTGTATCAGAAATTATTAGTTATGTAGTTACCATAACTTCATATCTGTGTTACTTCAGCAAGAAGAGTTTCTGAGTTGCAAGCACTGTCATCGAAACCTCCATACATAATCTTTTACAAGGATAGAGTTTCCCTATGTGCTAACCCATCTTTTATGCCAAAAGCTGCCACAGAGTCTAACATAAATCAGAGCATTCAGTTACCAGTGTTCTTTCCAAATTATTCTAACAGAGAATACATGTAAAACTCTCTGGATGTTCACAGACCGTTACGTTTGTATCTACATACAACACGTCAATTCAGAAAATCTGAGCAGCTATTTGTCTCCTTTTCCACTAATGGTAAGGCTCAAGCAGTTTCTAAAGTGACATTAGCTAGATGGTTAACCAGTTGCATAACTTTCATTTATGACAAAAAAGGTCTGAAATTGCCTAGTACTCCAAAAGCCCATTCAACGAGATCTGTAGCTGCCTCGGGGGCTTTTTCATCTAGAATTCCAATTGATGAGATCTGTGCTGCATAAACTTGTTCTAAGTCTCATACCTTTGTGATCAATTATAAGTTGGACATGATCAGCAGGAGCAGGACATCTTTTGGCTCCTAACTGGTTTGGCATATCCTTCCTTGAGGCCACCCAAGAAATCATGTAGCTTGGGACTCTGACATCAGTGAAGCAGAACAGAGGGACAACATCAGATTTATTAGTTATGTACTTACCCATAACCTGGTATCTGTGTTGTCCTTCTCTCATTCTGCTTCACCTTCCCACCCAGCCATCCCTCTCCTAAATAAGTATAGTTCTTAAGAGGATCTGAAGAAACCTTTGTTGGAACCTACATTATAAGTTGAGCCCTTGGTTCCTTTTCTTTTTACTGTCTACTTCAGCAAACTATCTGAGAAGGTAGAGCAAGGGGCACAGGATTGTGGGCAAGGGAAAGCTCGAGCCTGGAACCTAAATTCTGTTGAAGACGGATGATTCAGATCAGAGGATTGGATCTGTAACCAATCAGTGAAGCAGAATGAGAGAAATATCATCAGATCTTGGCTCTAAAGCACAACTCTCAGCCTTCTATCTCCAAAAATGAGAAACACTGCTTCTCAATGTGGAGCAAATGGGTAAAATGTGGAACACTTACCAACAACTTACTAACAACATCAAGTAAAGCTTACAGGATGGTTAAATGTGTTGCTTTACTCATACAAGTTCTTTTGGCGAACTCATCTGATTCAGTAAATTTTATAAATGGATAGATCACTTTAAATATCCTTAGCAATAAATGTGTGCCAGACTCAATGTGGAACAGTGAGTAAAATGTATTTTTTTAATAAGACTCAAAACTAGGAGCGTTCCTCATAAGCTACACTTGCGAAGTATGCTCAAAATCAGTCACATATATTATAAAATTATATGAACTCCTGAACCTCTTCTAATTCCCTTATTTTCAAATGTGTTCAGAAGTTGAGCCTATTTACCTTTTAAATCTATTTAGCTTTTTAGTTAAGGTTAAATTCCATTCCCAGCAAGTACTACAGCATGATTTGCAAATTGTCTAGGATTTCAGTCATTTGGATCAAAAGGGATAATTTACGGAGACAGATGTATAAATAGACGATAAGCAGAAACATTAGCAATTTCTAGTTAACATCTCAAATCATGTAGAATCTATCCTGAATATCTCAAACAGGTTGGACAACTTTAATATATTCCATTTTTAGTAATAACTGCCACCTCTTTACCGTTTCTTCTTTCTCACTCTTCTGTTACATGAGCTATCCACTTATTAACAGTTGCTCAATCATGTAGCATTCCTGCATACAAGCAACCCCTCCCCCTTGGCTTTTAAAATGGGTAAATGAGAAGAATGCCATTAATGTTTCATTGATAATATAATTACACTAAAAAGCTACAGTGAGCAAATTACCATACAATGCAAAAAAGAAGTCTCGGTTATCCTTCCAAGACCTGATCTCAGTCCTTTAACAAGAGACCAAAGCTAAGTACTGTAAATTCTAAACACAACAATATAAAAACCTCAGAAAACACACATACAGACTATCTATTAGTAAGTACAGTTGTGTACACTTACCATAAATGTAGATGTTCGAGTATATTCACCATTGCAGTCATCACATTTGCGTTATCCCTGCCAGGGTAGCCCTCTGCCATCCCAAATACCAGAGACTTAGTATTTCTGCGTCGGTTGCTGTCACTTCAGGACTGACGTCAGTTTGTCAGTAGTATAAAGTAAGGCAGCCGACGCCATGACATCAGTTTTTCTTGCCCTAACCTGTCAGGAGCCCCCAAGTAGCAGCCAGGTTCTGGTGGAAGAACCCCACCAGAAGGAAGTAAATACCAATACGTCCCTTGTAAGGAAAGAAAAGAAAAAAAGAAAAAAAGGGGATGGAGGGAGGGAAACCAAGACTACAACAGTGAATACACTCGAACATCTACATTTATGCTAAGTGTACACAACTGTACTACGTTCTTTGTGTTTCACTGTTGCAGTCATCACATTTGGGATGATTCCCAAAGCTGAGGAAATGGGTGAAGGCAGTCAAGGAAACTAATAGCTGGCTAGGATGCCCTGCAAGACTGCAGAGACAAACCCGGCCCTGGATTTGAAGAAGAGAGGCAGGTGGTAATGTTTGGTAGAAGTGTAAACAGATGTCCAGGTGGCAGCCTCCAGGATGTTCCTGGTGGGGACTTCTCTGAGGAAAGCTGCAGAGGTGGTGGCTGCCCTGGTGGAGTGAGTTCTGACCCCCTTTGGGGAGGCTTTCCATATTGTTTGTAGCATAAATGGATGCAGTGTGCTATCCACTTGGAAATGGTTCGTTTGGAGATAGCTTTGTCTTTTGCTCCAGTAGCAAAGCTAAACAGCAATTGATCAGACTTTCTGAATGATTTAGTCCTGTCTAGATATAATATGAGCTGTCTGTGCACATCAAGAGAGTGCAGGATCCTTCCCCCCTTGTTCTGGGGATTAGGAAAAAAGGTGGGCAAATGAATGGATTGGTTGAGAGCCACACTGAACACTACCCTTGGGCATGAAGGATCGGTTAGTCCTGAGGGATACCCTGTAAGCATGGAGGATGATGAAGGGTTCCACAGCCATGAGTCCTTGCAGCCTGGAGACTCTTCTGGCTGAAGTGATGGCCAGAAGGAAAGCGGTCTTCCAGGAGAGAAAGTTTTAGCTCTGCAGAAGAAGCTGGTTCGAAGTGGGGGAGGGAGAGCTTCTCCAACACAAAGTTAAAGGTCCCAAGCTGGGGATGGTGCTCTTCTAGGTGGTCTCAAGTTGTTAGCCCCTCTTAGGAACTGTTTGGTCAAAGGGTGTGAGAAAAAGGGGCTGCTCATTGGGAAAATGAGCAGAGATAGCAGATGCACTGTGTAGCAGGTCAGGTAAGTAATCCAGGATGAGAGGGAGGGAGGGCTGTGCCGTGTTGGCTCCCTTAGCCTGAATCCAGGTGCAGAACCTTTTCCACTGGTCAGCATAAGACGTTCTAGTGCTAGGGCGAATAGCCTCATGTATAACATCTAGAACCTGTTTACTGAGGTTGGCAGATTGATTGGGGGGGGGGGATAAGCCAAGCTGCCAAATTGAGTGTCTGCAATTGGGGATGCATGAATTCCCTTCCCTCTGTGCGTCAGGAGGTTTTGAATCTGAGGAAGACGCCATGGGGACAGTGGGAACAGGCTGCACAGCAAGGGGCACCAGTGCTAGCAAGACCAGTCTGGAGCTATAAGGACTGTCCTTGGTTTTTCCTCCTTTATCTTCAGCAGTACCCTGGGGATGAGAGGTAGTGGAGGAAAGGCATAAACCAATAGATTGACCCAGGGGAAGGACAAGGTGTCCACTTTCCAAGCCATGCACTGACGCTCCCTGCTGCAGAATTTGTTGAGCTGATGGTTGGTGTGGGAGGCAAAGAGGTCGACCTTCGAGGTGCCCCATTTCTGAATTATTAGGGTGAAGTTTTTTTGTTGAGCTGCCACTCGTGTGGGTCCAGAAGATCTCTGCTTAATTTGGTCTGCCAGAGAGTTGAGAGAATCTGGTAGGAATTGTGCTAGCAAGCGGAGTTGCATGGCAGAGGCTGTGTGCCAAAGGGTCGTGGCCAGCCTGCAAAGAGGGTAGGAGTGAGTCCCTCCCTGCTTGATATACCACATCACAGTGGTGTTATCGGTTTTGATAAGGAGAGCCCCTGGGCTTGAAAGCTATCAAGGCGTGCTGGACAGCCATCATGTCTTTTTGGCTGATCTGCAGATGGATTTGCTGTGGGCTCCATTGGCCCTGCATGCACCTGCCGTCCAGGTGTGCACCCCAGGCATAGTCTGATGTGTCTGTGGTGAGGGTCTAGGTGGTGGGGGGTAGTGAGAAAGGTAGTCCCTTGTTGTGGAAGCATGCCGTTGCCCACCAAAGAAAATCTTTTTGAGGCAAGGAATTCATAGGTTCATAGGTTCATAGGTTTATACTAGGCTATCTGCCCCAAGGCATTTATAAGCCTAGCCCAAAGTTTTGTGGCTTACTCCACCCCTTATGTTAAAAAATTCTGATTATAGGTACAAGGAGTCTCCAGGTCTTGAGAGTGTTGACACCAAAGGTTTTTTTAGGTACCGTTGAAGTTTCCTCATATGCAGTCTGGCATATGGAATGAGTAGTATGCAAGATGCCATGAACCCCAGCGCTTGCAGGATTTTCCTTGCAGATAGCTGGGGTCTGGTGGCTAGTTAAGAGAAGTAGGCTGTCAGGAAAATTTGCTTTTCTGGGATGCTGTATCCAGGCTTGCTCCCAGAAAAATAATCCTTTGGGTGGGCACCTGTTTGGATTTCTTTGTTGATAGTGTACCCTAGGGAGGTTAGTAGGGACTTTACATAGGCCAGGTGCTTGAGCAGCTTTTCCTGGCTGTCTGCCTGAATTAGGCAGTCGTCTAAGTATGGGTAAATCTGGAAATTCCTTTGTCTGTAAAAGGCAATGGCCACAGCCAGACATTTTGTCAAAACTCTGGGAGCAGTAGATAAACTAAAGGGAAGTGCAGAGAACTGAAAGTGCTGTGATCCTGCCCTGAAACGGAGATATTTCCTACATGATTCCCTGACAGGAATGTGGAGGTAGGCCACTTTTAGATCCAGGGTGGCTAGCCAAGCAACCTTGGAGAGCATGGGTAGCAGCTGCTGGAGGGTGAGCATTTTGAATTTTGGGATCACCAGTAAGGTGTTTAGAATTGATAGACTGAGGATGGGGCACCAGGTGCCCTCTTTTCTTGGTACTAGAAAATGTCTGGAGTAGAAACCTTGGCCTGTGTGTTCTGCAGGAAGGTGCTCTACTGCTCTCATAGTGAGCAGGGAAAGGACTTGCTTTTGCACCTCTGCCCACTGGTTTGGAGGTTGATCTGGGAACCCTTTTGGGGTTGGAAGGGTGTGGAAAGAAAATTTGTATCCCTAGGACACTATGTTGAGAACCCAGCAGTCATTGGTAATGGTGGCCCAGGTGCTTGCAAAAAAGGAGAGTTTTCCTCCTAGGGGTAAGTGAAGGTGGGCAGAAGAAGGGAGTGGAGGTGAGTCATTTGAATTCTTACCATAAGGGGGTGGCATATAACTCCCTGGTTTTGAAGTGGGGTTAACCCACTGCTTAGATCTCTGCATTCTCTGTGGCTGCTGTCTGGGGGGTCTGGTTCCCCGGGGTCTGGGCTGAACTGGCTTAGAGGGAGCAGGAAAGGACCAGTGCTTGGTGGGACAATATCTGCTGAACCTGGATGGCTGGACCTGTAAAAAAAATCCTTAACTGTCTGCATAGATTTTGCTTTGTCTTCCATCTTTTTTAAGACCTCTTCTGCCTTGGTGCCAAATAAGTTGTCTTTGTGCAAGGGGGCATCCAACAATTTAGATTTGACATAGTCTAGCAAGGGCTGTTCCTTAAGCCATGCATGCCTTCTAATGACAGATCTGGTGACTGCTGCCCTGCAAGAAGCTTCTAGGGTATTAAAACCACAGTGCAAGGTGTGTTTAGTTACTTGACTTTCAGAATGCATTAACTCTTGTAACTGTTTAGATTCTGCACAAGCAGGAAAGAAAGAATTTTTTGTTTGAGGAGTTCCAGGGTACATTGCTGAAATTTTATAATATGAAACTGACAATTTAGTGCCCTAATAGCAAGAGTAGCTGAGGTGTATACTTTTTTACCCCATCTGTCTAGTGCTCGGGAATCCCTATCTGAGGGTGGGTGGGATTCTTAGCAGAGGTTGCTTTAATTCCTTTAGGCCCTTGAGAAATAACCTCAGATTCAGCAGTAGGATTTTTGAAAAGAAATTTGTGAGAATCAGGGACTCTGTAGTACCTGTCTGGTTTTCTGGGTGCAGGAGGCAGGGTGTTAGGAGTCGAGCTGGATTCCAGGAAAACCTCCTCCACAACATCCAGGACTGGGGGGGTGGCAAAGGGTCTGTGCTGTGGAAGATCTAAGAATTTCATGAGTCTCTTTTTAGAGTGAGGGTAGTCCAGCCTCTCCCATTGGAAATGCTCCCTTAAGGTATGAAGGATTGCCCCAAAGGAGAAATCCTCTGGGGGAAGAGGCTGAAGGGATGGAATTTTCTGCATCAGAATCCTCATATGTAGACAGGGGTTGCAAGTCGTCATATTCAGATGCATCAGAGTCATCAGACTCTTGTTCAGACAAAACTACAGGAGGCAGATCTCTTTTCATTTTGGAGGGGGTAGCTTGGCTTCCCCTGATCAGCATGATAAGGTCTTCCACCATTTTGAGCATTTGAGACTGAGGGAAGGAAGCAGGTGCCTGAGATTGGGTCGTCGGTTTCTTGGGTGTGGCTCGTACCCTGGGCCTAAGAAACTGTCATTTTCGAAAGAATGGTAGTCACGAAAGAGGACTGTGTCGAGAATCGGTAGTACGAAGGACTTTCTCGGAAGCTGGTACCTGCTCAGTGTTTCCGGACACATCCAAGGTAGAGACGACTGCAGGATCCTTAGTCAAAGAAGAGCTTTGCAGCATACTGGACTCTGAAAGGGTCTCAGTAGCCGCTTGAGAATCCACAGAAGCAGGCATCAGGGGCTGCGAAAGCGCCTCACTGAGGACCGGAGAACTGACTACCTTAATGGGAGCATTGTCGGCAGGTTTGGACTTGTGTGGTCTGTCTCTGTCTTTATCTTTACTTTTTTTGGAAGATCTGCAGTCGGATGGCTTACCGAAGCCATATCGGAGTTTGAGGACTAAGTGAAAATATCTAGCTACAATTAGGGCCAGACAACGGAGAGTTATGGCGTTGAACAAAGCACAGAAGCGACAGCAGGGGGCGTCGTGGTCTGGGCCTAAACAAGTGATGCAGTAAAAATGAAAGTCTCAGTGTGGTATTTACTTTCCACAGGCGAGACAATTGTTAACTTTTTCTGACATCTGTTAGTACAAGAAAAAAGGATCCCCAATGGGGTACTTATGTTTAGAAAACTTCAGCTTCAATTTGATAGACGAAACTCAGGTAGCGGGCAGCCGGCACTCGTGCAAACTGCTTCTGCTTCAGGCTCCACGGCAAGAAAGACTGATGTCATGGCATCGGCTGCCTTACTTTATACTGATGACCGGACGTCAGTCCTGAAGCGACAGCAACCGGCCCAGAAATACTAAGCCTCTGGTATTCAGGCCAGCCGAGGGCTACTCTGGCAGAGTAGCCCAAATGTGATGACTGCAACAGTGAAACACGAAGAAAGTACAGTTTTGTACCTACCATAAATGTAGATGTCCGATAGGTATGCATCTGCAGTCATAACATATGGGTTGTCCTGCCTCAGGCAGCCCTTTGGTCGGCCGGATTCCAAAGTTTGGGTCTGGCCTCGGCTGATGTCGCACTTTCCCTGACGTCAGAGCTTCTGGGGTATAAAGGCATCAGCCGACGCCATTTTCCTCAGTGTTTCTTGCCCCAGATGCCAGGTGCCCTCTAGGAAGGCTAAATTTGGATAATGCTGAAAAGTTCCAAACAGTAGCAAATTATATACAGGTATATATATATATATATATATATATATATATATATATATATATATATATACAAACAAACAAATACACCATAATAGATTCCCCCAGTTAGCTGAAAGAGGGGTAAGCACCCTATGAAAACCACAGAGGGGAAGGAGGGTGGGTAATCCTGACTGCAGATGCATACCTATCGGACATCTACATTTATGGTAGGTACAAAACTGTACTATGTCCTTCAAGGATGCATCTGCAGTCATAACGTATGGGTAGAATACCATAGCTAAACTGGGGGAGGAGGTACTAAGAGAAGGATGGTGTAGTTAAAATCCCCTGCAGAACTGCAGTTGCAAACCCTGCTCGGGATCTGGAGTATAAAGGTAGATTGTAATGCTTGGCAAATGTATGCACGGAGCTCCAAGTAGCAGCTTCTAAAATGTCCTTGGTAGCCACCCCTCGTAGGAAAGCTGTAGTGGTGGCTGTGGCCCTTGTGGAATGAGGCCTGATATTTTCAGGAGCTGTCTTTCCATGAAAGGAGTAGCAAAAACGAATGCAATTTACTATCCATTTTGAAATTGTCTGTTTGGAAATTGCTCTTCCTTGCACCCCAGTTGCTTATGCTACAAAAAGTTGGTCAGTTTTTCTGTTGGTTTTAGTTCTGTCCAGATAGTAGCATAGTTGTCTGTGTATATCCAATGTGTGCAAAAGTTTCTCTCCTTTGTTCTGTGGGTTAGGGAAGAAAGTAGGCAAATGAATAGCTTGGTTCAAGGATACCCTGGATACCACCTTTGGCATGAAAGTAGGATTGGTTCTCAGTGACACTCTATCCTGGTGGAAAATAAGAAAAGGCTGCACTGCCATTAATGCCTGTAACTCGGATACTCTTCTTGCTGAAGTGATTGTCAGAAGAAAGGCACTTTTCCAAGATAGAAACTATAGGTCTGCTGATGCTGCTGGTTCAAAAGGAGGTAGTGTCAATTTTTCCAGCACAAAATTGAGATCCCATGCAGGTAGAGGGGGTCTCCTTGGAGGTTTAACATTTTTGATCCCTCTCAAAAATTGTCTGAGCAGAGGGTGAGAGAAGTTAGGTGGATCCATATTGTATTCTGCTGAAATTGCTGAAGCATGAATCTTAATGGAGGAGTAAGACAGGCCATTGTGGAACAATTCTGCTAAGTACTCTAGGATGTGTGTTAGGTTTGCCACTGAGACATCTGTGCCCTTTGATGTGCTCCAAATGAGGAATCTCTTCCATTTAGCTGAGTATGTTTTCCTTGTGGAAGGTCTGTGAGCCTCCAGGATAATGTCCTTCACCCTCTGAGATAAAACAGTTTGGTTTGGTTTTAAGGAATTTTCCAGGCAGTTAGTTGCAATGTTTTCAAGTTTGGATGCAGGGTCTTGAAATTGTTCTGCGTTAGAAGAGGCCATAGGGGAAGAGGCCATGAGTTCGCCTGAGACATGCTTCTCAGTAGCGGATACCAGTGTTGCCTTGGCCAGTCCGGAGCTATTAGTATCACCTTTGGCTGTTCCTCCCTGATCTTCAGTAGAACCTTGTACATCAATGGGAGAGGTGGAAAAGCATATACTGTCAGGGCATTCCAGCTGAAAGAGAGAGAGTCCACCCTCCAGTCTTGTGGGTGGTATGTCCTTGAGCAGAATTTTTTTAGTTGGTGGTTGAGTGGGGAGGCGAACAGATCTATCTCTGGCATTCCCCATTTCTTTGTTATGAGTTTGAAGATGTCTGGATGCAGCATCCATTCGTGTGCATCCATGGTAGTTCTGCTTAAACTGTCTGCTAGTGTATTTTCTTTTCCTGGTACGAATTTGGCCTGTAGCTGGATATTGAGATTCAGGCATAGGTTCCACAGATTCATTGCCATCCGGCATAGAGGGTAGGAATGTGTGCCTCCCTGTTTGTTTATGTACCACATGACCGTGGTGCTGTCTGTCCTTATTAACAGATGTCCTTGCTGGAGGAATGGTTTGAATGCCTCGATTGCATGCCTCACTGCCAGCATTTCCTTTTGGTTTATGTGCATGCTTAGCTGCCCTTGAGGCCATAGGCCTTGGATGCATTTGTCCTCCATGTGTGCTCCCCATCCTTGGTCTGAGGCGTCCGTGGTGATGGTCTGCCTTGTTTTTGGTTTGTTGAAAGGCAACCCTCTGTTGGACTGGCAGGCCTGAGCCCACCACAGGAATTCCTTTTGAAGGCATGGAATGATTGGTATCATGGTTTCTAGGCTGTGACTGTGTTGAGACCATACATTCCTTAGGTACCATTGCAATTTTCTCATATGCATCCTGGCATGTGGAATTAAGATTATGCAGGATGCCATGTAACCCAGGGCCTGCAGGACTTTCCTTGCAGTAAGTGGAGTTTGTCTTGTTAAAATCATGAAATAATCTGGAAGTTGTTTTTGTTTTTCTTCTGTGAGAAAAGCCATCTGAGTGATTGTGTCCAGATCCGCACCCAAAAAGGTTATCCTTTGGGATGGCACTAGTCTTGACTTTTGGATGTTGACTGTGTATCCCAAGGCCTGTAGCAGGAGTATGACATAGGCCAAGTCCTTTAACAATTTTTTCTTGTTGTCCGCTTGTATTAGGCAGTCGTCCAGGTATGGATAAATTTGAATTCCCTGAAGTCTGCAATGTGCAATTACTGATGCCAGGCATTTCGTGAATACTCTGGGCGCAGTAGATAAGCCAAAGGGCAATGCTGAGAATTGATAATGCTCTGATCCTGCAAGAAATCTGAGGTGTCTTCTGCAATCTGGTCGGATAGGGACGTGCAGGTATGCCTCCTTGAGATCTAGAGTCACCAGCCAAGACTCCTTGCCCAGCATGGGAAGAAGTTGCTGTAGGGTCAGCATTTAGAATTTTGGCACAATGAGGTAAGTGTTGAGCGCGGACAGGTCGAGAATAGGCCTCCATTGGTTTTCTTTTCTTGGTACCAGGAATAATCTGGAGTAAAATCCTTGGCCTTGTTCTGTAGATGGTACCCTTTCTATAGCTTTCATCTGAAGTAGTTTGCTGATTTGTCTTAAAGCCTCTGCCTTCTGGTTTGGTGGAAGGTTTGGCATTCCGCCCCTTTTTGGCAAAGTGTGAAAGTAAAAGCTGTATACTTTGTCTATTGTTTGCAATGTCCATGTATCCTTTGTAATGCAATGCCAGTTTTTGGAGAATAAAGCCAGCTTTCCGCCCAAGGGAGCTTCCAGTTGATCCCTGGTAGGCGGAATCAGAGTCAAGTCATTGGGTCTGTCCTGTGGTAGTGGTTGTAGTTGTAGCTGTGGCACTAACCCTCTGGTTGGCAGGCTGCCACTGACGGCCCCTGTAGGCACCTCCTGATTGACCTCTGCCTCTAGGGCGTCTGTTCCTGCCCCTCTGTGCTCTGGAGCTGTCTGGAAAGGACCAATTCTTTGTAGGCCAGTTTCTGCTGAACCTCGGAGGTTGGACCTGCAGGAATTCCTTTACTGTTTGCACAGATTTTGCTTTTTCTTCCACCTTCTTTAGAATCTCCTGTGCAGGGGAGCCAAATAAACTTTGTTTCTCCATTGGAGCATCGAGGAGTTTAGCCTTGACATGGTCTGGCAAAGATTGCTCCTTCAAGCCAGGCATGCCTACGAATTACTGCCCCAGTCATAGCTGATCTAAATGAAGCCTCCAGTGCATCATAGCCACATTTTAAGAAATGATTACTGACCTGCTGAGAGTTGTGTACCAAATCCTGAAGGGATTTACGGTCTAAAGGTTCAGGAGAAGAAAGCTTCTTATTCAGCTGATCTAACAAAAATTCTTGGTACTGTATCATATGGAATTGACAATTTAATGCCCTGGCAGAAAGAGTAGCAGATGTATAAACCTTTTTTCCCCATCTCTCTAATGCTCTAGACTCTCTTTCAGAGGGTAGGGGATTCTTGGCAGTAGCAGCTGCAACCCCTTTAGGGCCCTGAGAAATAGTTTCTGGGTCTGCAGCATGGGCTTTATACAGGTGGAAGTGAGAATCCGGGACCCTGTAATATCTGTCAGGTTTGGCAGGGGGCGGGGGAAGAGAATCAGGTGCAGTACTGACATCATTGTACACATCATCAATTACGGTCAGAACAGAAGGTATGGCTAAGGGCCTATGCTGGGGCAAATGTAAAAAGGTCCTTAATCTTTTTCTAGAATCAGAGAAATCCTGACCCTGCCATTGAAAGTGTTCCCTCATGGAGTGTAAAGTCTCCCCAAAGGAAAATTCTTCTGGTGGGGAGGCCGAAGGAATAGAATCTTCTGCATCTGAATCCTCATAAGGCGAGTAAGCCCCTTCCTGATGGTCTGACAAATCAGATCCATCTGTGGAGTAATCTGAGGAGAGAGGTTCAGAGGGATCAGTCCTGGGTCTTTTGTCTGGCTGAGGTTGGGAACCCCTAATTATGGAAATGAGGTCCTCAGCAAGACTGAGGATCTGAGAACTGGAGGAAGGCCTCTGGGAAGTAGATTTGGCAGGCAAAGTTTTTGAAAGTTTGGCAGCTTTTGCCCTGGAGAAGGCCTTAATAGACATAGAAGCTGGGGGCCTAGCTGCCCCACGTGCAGGAGTAGAAATGTCCAAAGGTATGGTGTCGGACAATTCTTGAGCACTAGCTTCGGTAGGGAGTTCTGAAGCCGACTCAGCCGGGGCCTCTCTGGCCTCGGTGGTCGGAGGTATGGTTTCGGTAGTAGCAATAACCGTGGACTCGGTTTCAGCCGAAACAGAGACACTCGCGGTAGGCCTAGCCGTGGTTTCAGCCGAAACCGCGGGCCGCGAGTGTCGGTCCTTTTCCTTGCGTTTTTGACCATATGCGGTTGAGTCTCCGACGGCATTTTATAAGCAAAAGCGGTTCCAAAAAATTCCTCTGCAAACTCCGACTGACGTCTAAGAGTCCGTCGGTTGAAGGAGGCACAGGCTAAACAAGCTGATACGTCGTGGTCTGGGCCTAAGCAAGGAAGGCAGTAAGAATGGAAATCCTTATGAGGTATTTGTTTCCCACAAGTTAAACAATTATTTACTTTGTCTGACATCGGCTGAGGCAAGAAAGAGTCCCCAACGGGGTACTTAGCTTTTTTCAAAGTCTTCGGTAGCTGAAATCTCTGGATCTGACCGACCGGCACTTGCGAACAGATTCTGCTTCGGGCACCGCGCAGCAAGAAAGACTGAGGAAAATGGCGTCGGCTGATGCCTTTATACCCCAGAAGCTCTGACGTCGGGGAAAGTGCGACATCAGCCGAGGCCAGACCCAGACTTTGGAATCTGGCCGACCGAAGGGCTGCCTGAGGCAGGACAACCCATATGTTATGACTGCAGATGCATCCTTGAAGGACATCATCAGTATTTACACTGACTATAGCTTGCCTCTGCAGCGATGACTTCACAACAAATATTCTATGGTAGACCTCCAGTTATGAGAATATTTACCTAATAACAGGCCTAAGAGAAACACAAGCGCAACTCCAAATGTCATTCTTAGTATACTATATAGCCACGACTTCTATTCAGTTACTTGAAATAAAATCACTGTCTAGGGGAAAAAGCACACCTCCATCCAGACTGTTACATAATACCAATATGGGTGTGCTTCACTGCTAAACACCCCATCTGCAATTAGTCTTTCAAAACAACTCTACATAATTAAGTTTATTAAAAAAAATAAGTTTATCAGTTAATTTTCAGGACCTCCTTAAGAGCATTTAATGCTCCAGCTATCTAAGCAACATTACACATTAAGGGTTAAATGTGCATTAGGTGATCCAACCTGTGTAACAAAATAAAGTACAAAAGTGACATTTTTTTCAGTTTCCTAATGTAGCAATAAAACTAGTGTGTGTGTGCACGCACATCTTCAGTTATTTAATGCAGAGTTTGATGTAGTTTTCAATTTCTTTTGCACAAGAACAGGTCTAAAATCATTAAGTCATCACAACAATGTCAACTCAAGTCAGCAAATCACGGCTGAGAAAAAAACTACAAAACTGAATCTATTTTATATTGCAAAAGCGTACAAGAAATAAGCCCATAGCTTTCTTCTCTCTACCTTCTCCAATTATATGTGTCGAGTGTATTTAAAATTAGCCAACTTTCTGAAACATACCACTGTTAATTACACTACAGTCATTTCATCTTCTCCTCCAAAAGTTGTGTAGTCAAAACGTTTAAGGATTTTGAAGACCAAACCCCTGCACTTAAAAATGTGTTTTACTTAAAACATAGTTACAGTATAAAGTCTACATTTATGGATCTTCTCTGAGCAATATAAATTAGCATTTATGGATATGTCTAGATTGTCTCATTACACCAGATGCTTCATCTGTAAACATACTGGCCAAACAAACTGCCTACACCACTATTTTTTTTTCTCTTTCTAATTTAAAGAAAGTTAATGTTTAACCAATTATGGCTGATGACAGTCACTAAGTTGGGAAGCATTATGACACATCACAACTAATGAAAAGCACCTTGACTTACTCTTTTAATAACAGCAAGCAGTGCACAGAGAACTAAAGGATTACAGAACTGCAAAGAATTAAAGACTTGTCTTGAATGATTTCAGTGTTGATAAAATAAATAAATAAATAAAAAGAAACTAATCAACCCTGAAATCCTTCTACTTATGATACTTTTCTGTTCTGTATGAAATGTGAAATACAAGCTGTAAGACATCGTAAATTTAATGTTAGCCAATGGATAAAAACTGCTGCAGAATTTTATTACACATTAACCATTGAGCTGGCCTTAACTGTCAAACTACAATTCTAGCTGGCAATACATTGCTTTACTTTAATCAAGACTCAGCATTGTTGTGTTATCCAGAACTGCAGTAACAAGTGCAATTACAATACACACAGACGCACAGCCTGTGCAATTTTCAAAACAAAAGTACCAGACTAACTCAGCAGAATCTTGTAAAAGCAGAGGATCACAAGCATAGAGCTAAGCACAAAAATAAATACCAACATCCTGGTGGGGGTTTTTAACGTGACATGGACTAAGTTAATGTAGGACTGCGAATAAGATCAAGGTTCTGGTTACACAGTCTAATGTGTAGACTTTTCAAGTTCCTCTAATCTTTTTCCTCATCTAAGATTTACTTATTCATTCATTTATTTTTTTTCCATTTACTAAGATGTCTGAGGATTTTGAGCAGAATGCAGATGACTTCCACAGCCATCTGGGGATTGTTAAACGACATGACATGTAAAGCTCAGGTTTTGGCTACTGACTTTATTTTTGCCATTTCTGAGCCATCAAATAGGATTCTTCAGCAAGTTACACTTCTACTACTGTGCGTGTGCTAATACCACAAATGTGTCTTAGCAAAAACTGCCTGAAATGGACCTCTTCTGTTTGCAGTTAGGTTAAAATGATATCACCAAAGTACTGACCAAGGCTTCACCATCTATCCACACTGCAAATCCCATCAGGCTCACACAAGTTGCCAGTCCAGTGAAGTATTGCCTAGCCAGTCTACTGTAGTATTGCTTCCAAAGACATGCATCTGGAGCATTTCTCCCCGGGCCTCCGCTGAAAACAGGCTCTGTGGAACCTAGTCGGACATTCCCGGTCAACAAATGTTAAATAAATAAATAAAATAAAAATAAATAAATAAAACAGCACTGAAATAACTAGTCCTACACTGTTCTGAGACCCAGCCATTTCAAGACTTGATATGATCTTAATGCAGACTCATTTCCATCACTTGAACGGGGAAGGACTACTGCAAATTACTGGAGTCCTGAGTCACTGGACAACAGGCTTTTTCCTTCTTTTATACAGCATTAATTCACTAACATGGCATAACATGTGCACCCATCACTGGACATCTCTGTGCATCTCAAAGCATTTTTACTTCCTTCAGCAAGTCAGTGGTAATGGCTATTCTTAACCAGTTTACTACTATTGTATTGTTTGGACTATCTTTCTGCTCACCACATTGCTCCTGTAAATTTACAATAGATTCTGTAAGTTTTTATCACACATTCACGTTTTGTACTAGTTTCTGAACTAAGATAAACGGATTTCACATATTGGGTAAAATTAAACTCAGCACATCAAAATAAACTTCAAAACTTCTTTGGTAATGAGCATTATTGGTATTAAATGAATGTTCAAAACAATTTAACATATATTTCAATAATCTGGGTGTTCCAGGCTAACCTTTCAAATAGCCAGTTCCCTCAGTGTGGAAACAAAGCATTTCACAATACTCCCCTTAACAGATCTCCTTTCAAATATTGAAATACTAAAATCCCGAACTACAGAATCTCAAGACCACAATGTTAAAAAACGTATTTCCCGAATGTTGACAATATCAACACTCAAAATGCCGAAAGGAATGTAACAGCTGTGCAGTATACTGCTAAATGGTACAGTATTTCTTTAAGGTTACGGAGTCGTTTAGTAAAAAGGTATAGTGGCTGTTAAGGTCAGAAGTAGTGCTCTGTTGGGTTTGTATGCAGCTGTACTAGGTTTGGAATAGACGTTCTAGTTGTTGCAATGGAAGGGTAAGTGTGCTATGTGGACCAGACAGTATACATAAACACTAATATATTCTTAAGTGTTAGTATAGATTTGCAGCCTTACAGCACGGAACAGTATATTTACCACCTTCTTCAGCGTAGATCAGTTTCAGAGTTGACATACTTAATTAGCAGGGGGGCTTATCTAATGTAGAGAAGTAGATAGTTGCTTGTTTTTATTTTGTAGTAGTGTAGAGGTTAGGTTTTGCTTGTATAATTTTGATATTTTGAGTGTCGATGTTATAAACATTCGGGATACAGGAGTTTAGACACTGTAGTTTTCAGATTCTGTAGTTCATTTTGGTACTTCGATTTTTGAAATTAGATCGTCCTTAACGCATGTAATGGGTTTTTCAAATTAGGATCAACCAAACTATCCAGCTGATCTATTTGTTTCTTTTATTTTTCTCAGCACTTCTTAATTTATTCAGTATATGCTTTCAAGCCATTACCTGTCTGACAAATGCCAGTGCCTCTGTGTTCCTATCAGTTCGTTTTTCATCTGCCAGCTAGGCCCTAATTTAAATTATGGCAGTCAGTGAGTGGCTAATCTGTTTTATCTAGCCAATGTGCAGTGGCTCAGCAAAACAGATAGTTGAGAGATGAAGACAATCATGGAAGAACTGCAGGGAGTGGACACAGCCAACACGGTACTATATCTCAACCAATAGACTAAATAAAGATGGTCAGTAGACTTTAGACACCTAAACTAGGAGGATATGCCACACATCCATGCGCAAAATGGGTACAGATACAACACACATACACGTGTGCTAAGATCTGTGTTTCATGGATGCTCCTGATTTCTACCACTGACAACTGTATTGCTGACATTACCAATGTCTTTGGCCAAGAACAATGATCTGGCAGTGGGCAAGCAATGCTTTCCTATCCCAACTAATACCCGCTTACGTGGACCGGTTTGCACATCCTAGCTAATTATAACACAACTTCATTCTTAGCAATATTTCCTTTTTAGTTCTTTAGCTTCATAATCCACCAAACTTAAGAAGTCCATTTTATTTCAAAGTCAAGTCCAAGAAAACTTTGTCATTCAGAACTACACAGCAGTCTAGCTGAACAAAATTACAATGCTTTGTTCTCAATGCAGGAAACAGTTGCACATATAGACAGAGAAAAATGATTAGAAATGTAATAAGTAGCAATTAGTAAAGTATAAAGTAGGACAGCAGTAACCCACACCCATCCCAGAACAGGAGGACAAGGAAGGCAAGGAACAATATGAAGGTAATACAGTCAAAGTAAAATTAAAACAATAGCAGCTTATCTAGGATTAGACAAAATTATTGCACAGGTTGTATATTGCAATCAACAGTCCTTCAGTGTGGTAGGTGAGCTACCTTAGTATTACACTTTACTGCACATCCATAAAATAAGCCACATGACATACTAGTTATGTAACAGAAGTGGTTGAGTGTTGACAGACTTGTAGTTCATTTTCCCCCCCGAGTTCAACAGTCTAATGAAGAGCGGAAAGAAACTTATTTAGTCTGGTGGTCTTACAATGCAGGCTTCTGTAAATCCTGCCTGAGGAGAGCAGTGTGTACAGACCACTGGCAGGATGCTTTGGATTGCTGGAAATCTTTTTGGCCCTGCTGATGCACCAGCATTTGTGTAGATTTTCCTGAGGTGTAAGGGAGGTGCCAATGACTTTCTGCCGACCTTATAACTCTGAGAGCCTTCCGATCTTGACTGTTACAGCTCCCATACCAGACTGTAATGCTGTTGGTCAGGACACTTTCAATGGTGCCCCTATAAAAGCTCTTAAGTATGGAGCTTGGTAATTTTGCCTTCCTAAGTTTCCTTAGAATGTGCAAGCATTGCTGAGCTTTTTTGACTGTGCTGGATATATGGACTGACCAGGATAAGTTCTCCGTGACATGAACACCCAAGAACTTTGTACTCCTGACCTTTTCCACTGTCATCCCTTTCATCACTAGAAGTTTGTGTGGTACTTGATATCTTCTGAAAACGATCAACTCCTTTGTCTTGCTGATATTCAGTGCTAGGTTGTTGTCACACCAGACCAGTAGTTGATCAGTCTTGTTCCTGTAGGCCTTCTCCTCTCACTCTTTGACCAGAACTATAACAGTGGTGTCGTCCACGAATCTGATGACTCTATTTGTCTCATGTCTGGTCATGTAGTCATGTGTCAGAAGAGTGAAAAGGAGAGGGCTTAAGACACACCCCTGTGGTACTCCTGTGTTCAGGATGATACTTTTGGAGCTGTTGTCTCCCACACAAACCTTTGAGGCCTTTCAGTAAGGAAGCTCAGAATCCAGCTGCATAAATGAGAGTCTATGCCCAGCTGAAGTAGCTTCAATATCAGATTCTGAGGGATGACCATGGTGAAGGCAGAACTGAAATCAGTGAATAGCAGCCTTGCATAGCAGTTTCTGCATTCTAAGTAGCTCAGTGTTTCATGAAGAGCTAGTATAATTAGTATAATATATTTATATAATATATTAGGAAATAATTATGTCTGCATAGGTGTGTACTAGGCTAATGGCCCTAGGGCCTTTACAAGCCTAGCCATAGGATTACCCTGGCATAATGCCACCTGAACTTAGTTCCCAGTGCCTCTGTTGAGTAGAGCCACTGGTGTTATCCCTGGGGTGAATTTTCTATTTCCCATCCACTCATCAAGATTTCTCTTATAGGTTCATAGGTAGATACTAGGCTATTGGCCCTAGCACCTGTATAAGCCTAGCCAAAAAGATACCCTGGCTTTCGCCACCCAAGAAATTTATTTTCCTGTGCCCCTGTCGAGCAGAGCCACAGAGGTGATCCCCGGGGTGAATTTCCTATTACCCATCCAATCATCAAGATTTTTCTTGAACAGTGCTAATGAGGAGCTTCGTTGATATAAATAGGTAGTTTGTTCCAGAGTATGGGAAGTCTCTGGGACAGGAATCTATCCCCCCAGCATGTTCTGTTTATTGTAGTGACAAGGTTTAGGTCCCTAGAGTGTGTAGCTCGGAGGGATTGGGATTTCTTTAAGTGGAGCATGTCCAACAGCTCTGGGTTTGACATAACTTTGTATGTATGTTAGGCAGAGATCGCCTCTGAGTAGGCAATATGCGACAGAGTAAAGCTGGAGTTTTTTTGAGACTGTTTGTGTAGGGCATCTGTTTGAGGCCGGTAATCCTCTTTGTGAGGTATTTCTGCTGCCTTTCCAGTTGTTGTAGATGTCTTGTGAGGTACATACCAAAAGGGGCGTTGTACTCTATAATGGGTCTAATGAGTGACGAGTAGAGGGGGAAGAATGACCTCTTTTTCCTGGATAAGAAACCTTTTGTGATGAGGTGTGCCATGTAGAAGGATTTCCTACTACTGTGGCGATGTAATTATCAAAGGAGGGACTACGGTCCACTTGTGTTCCAAGGTCTCTTATCACACTTTTGGTGTTAAGTAGACTACTACCTATGTGGTAGCTCATGGGTGCTGAGTTTTTACCAAAGGGGATGACAATGAACTTTTTGGCATTGAGCTTGAGGCCATGGCTTTGACACCAGGCATCTGTCTCTGTGAGGCACTTTTGTAGGATGTCCACATCGTTAGGAGTTTCGATTATGGCTCCTAGTTTGCAGTCATCTGCTAACTTCATAAGCCAAAGACCTTCAGTGTTAGCCTGTACTTCAGAAAAGTAGATACTAAACAGGAGAGGACCCAGGACTGAACCCTTTGGTACTCCACTTTTCACTGGTCTGAAGTTGGATTTGGAGTCTGCTACTTTCACACTGTGGGTTCTGTCAGTGAGCCAGTTGGCAACCCATCTTGTGACATAGGGATTTATACCTAGTTTAGGGAGTTCATCTATAATTCCAGAGTGGGGGATGGTGTCAAAAGCCTTGGCGAGATCTAGACAGGCTGTGTGAACCACCTTACCCTCATCTACGGTTTTGGCGACTGCTTCAAAGAAGTCAATCAGGTTTAGGAGACATGATCTCTCTTTTACAAACCCGAACTGGGTGGGGTCCAGAGTTTGGAGATTACCAATGTCTTTGTGTATAAGATCCATGATGATATGTTCCATGGCCTTGCAGATCAGGCTCGTTAAGCTAATGGGGCAGTAGTTCCCAGGATCCATGGTGGCTCCCCCTTTGTGGAGTGGGATAACAGTCGCTGTGCGCCATTCAGTGGGCACAAAGCCTGAGGTGAGGCTATGATTGAACATGGTGCTTAGGTGGGGTGCAAGTCCATTCTGCAGTTCATGTAGAACGTAGCCTGGGATGTTGTCAGGTCCCATGGATGCTGTGTTCTTGGCTTTGGAGAGTGTGGTTTTTACCTGTGCAGCTGTGATTACAGGAACTTTACATTCTTCTGGTACAGAGATGGACCCTTTAGGGGGTGAGAGGTGGGTAAAGTAAGCACTGAACCTATCTGCCAGGATGTTGGCAATATCAGTTGGTTCTGTATATTTAGCGCCATTGTGCTGTAACTCAGAGCAGATCTTAGTGTTGCCATTGAGATTCTTGACATAGCTATAGAATGCTTTGTGGTTGTCTTTAGAATCTCAATGGCAACACTAAGATCTGCTCTGAGTTACAGTACAATGGTGCTAAATGGGATTTTTACTATTTTTTGCAACAGTTTCTTTCTTCTGTTGTAGAGTTTTTTTATGGCAGGGGACCACCAGATTGGCTTCCTTTATTTTGGAGGATAGCATCTTGGTTCTGTTAGGGATAGCACAATCCATGGACTCATGCAAGTACTTACAAACTGCATTTGTGTAGGATTCAGCAGTCGTACCTCTATTTTCCGTCTGCATGGTTGTTGTGAAGTTTGCCACTTCTGTCTTAAGAAACATGAAGTTGGCTTTGGAGAAATTTTTTATGGTGGTTTCCTTAATGGAGGGTGGGGGAGGGATATTGATGTCTAGAGTGATTAGCTTGTGGTCGGATCTGACCAGCGAGGAGTTGGCCTCTGGCGTGCAGCATCGGTTACCCATATTGGCAATAACCAGGTCTAGGATACTGCTGCTCCTGGTGGGGGTGTGGATAAACTGATCCAAGGCATTGAAATTTATGAATTCCGAAAACATTGAGCAAAAAGAGTTGGTACACGAGTCGTTTTCCCAGTTAATGGTGGGTAGTTGAAATCACCCATTATTAGGGTATTGGGTTGTACCTTAATATTTTCCAGTGTATCAAGAAATGAGGAGTGGGAATCCTGGGGCAAGTTACAGTTTGGATTGCGGTCTTGCCCAGAGTTAGATGCACTTGGATAATCTCAGATGCATTATGCTGAGCAACTAGCCTGGAGGTGAGAATGCCCTTAATGAATATGGACACGCCTCCGCCTTTAGTGTTTCGGTCCAGATTAGGTGGCCAAAAGGTGTGGTATGAATGTCAGTGAGGTGCTCTGCTTGACATGTATGGGAAGTCTGTTCCATAGCATGGGCAGTCTCTGGGTTATGAACCTGTCCCTCCAGCATGTTCTGTTAATTGTGGTAATGAGGTTGAGGTCTCTGGAGCATGTGCTGCGAAGGGATTGGGATTTCTTTAGATGTAGCATTTCTAACAGAGCTGCGTCAAATATGGCTTTGTAAGTCAAGCAGAGATCGCCTCTAAGTAAGCGATATGAGACAGACAATAGTTGGTGTTTTCTGAGTCTGCCCATATAGGACAAGTGTTTAAGGCCTAGGATCCTCTTTGTGAGGTATTTTTGCGGCCTCTCCAGTTGTTGCAGGTGTCTAGTGAGGTACATGCCAAATGAGGCATTGTACTTGATGAGTGGCCTAATAAAGGAAGAGTAGATGGAAACAATGACCTCTTTCTTCCTGGATGCAAAACCCTTAGTAATGAGATGTGCCAAATAGAAAGACTTTCTGACCACAATGGCAATGTGGTAGTCAAGAGAGAGGTTGCTGTCAACCTGTGTTCCCAGATCTCTTATAACGTCTTCTGCGTTCAGTGGACTACCATCAATGTGTAATTCATGGGAACCGGGTTTTTCCCAAAGGGGATTTTTTGGCACTGGGCTTAAGGCCATGGTTCTGACACCAGTCGTTGGTCACAGTGAGGCCATTCTGTAGTATGTCAACATCACTTGGGGAGTTGATAATAGCTCCCAACTTGGAATTGTCTGCGGACTTTGTCAGCCAGAGTCCCTTCATGTTGGCCTGGGCTTCTGAGAAGTAGATACCAAACAGGAGAGGACCCAACCCTGTGGGACTCCACTCTTGACTAATCGGCAGTGTGACTTGGAGTCAGAACCCACAGTGTGAAAGTAGCTATCTGTAAAAGCCAGTTTGCAACCTGCCTAGCGATACAGGGGTTGATGCCAAACTTAGTGAGTTCTTCTATGATTCCTGAGTGGGGAATGGTATCAAAATCCTTAGCCAGATAAAGGTAGGCTGTATGAACCACCTTGCCTTCATCCACAGCTCTGGTGACTGACTCAAAGAGGTTGACCAAGTTGAGCAGGCATGATCTACCCTTCACAAAACCAAACTGTGTGGGATCCAGAGTTGGGAGATTCCCTATATCCTTGTTCATTAGGTCCATGATGATGCGTTCCAAAGCTTTGCATATCAGGCCCATCAGGCTAATGGGGCAATACTTCCCAGGGTCTGTAGTCGCTCCTCCTTTGTGGAGAGGGATAACTTGAGCAGTTCGCCATTCGGCAAGGACAAAGCCTGAGGTGAGGCTGTGATTGAACAGAGCACATAGGTAAGGTGCCAGTTCACTCTGTAGTTCATGTAGAACACAACTAGGGATATGGTCAGGTCCCATAGAAGCTGTATTCTTGGCCTTGCACAGTGCTGTTTTAACCTGTGCAGCAGTAATACTGGGTGCCTGGCAATCTACTGGTATCGTGATTGGTCCTTTGGGGGGGGGGGGTAAAGTTGGCACTGAATCTGTCGGTCAGTATACTGGCAATATCTGTTGGCTCAGTATAGGAGGTACCACTGTGCAGTAGCTCAGAGGAAATATGGGTATTGCTGTGGAGATTCTTTACATAACTATAGAAGGTCTTGTAGTTGTCTTTACTATCTGCTGCAATTCTGCTTTCATACCTAGCTTTAGAGGATTTGATGAGGGATCTCAACTTTTTGTTGAGGCAGATAAGGGAGCTTTTCCAGTCTTGGGATTTCACCTTATTCCGCATCAGTTACCTCCTTCTGTCATAGAGTTTATTTATGGCAGGGGACCACCAGATTGGCTTCTGTTTTTGGAGGAGAGTGTCTTGGTTCTATTGGGTATGGCGAGATCCAATCCTTTGTGTACGTGTTCATACAGTGCATTGGTGTATGATTCTGCAGTCACGCAATTATTCTCCATTTGCATGGGTGCTGTGAAGTTAGCCACCTCTATTTTTAGGATACCAAAGTTAGCTTTGGAGAAGTTTTTCATGGTGGTTACCATTGCTGAGGGGGTGGGAGGGATGTGGACTTCCAAGGTGATTAGTCTGTGGTCGGCTCTAACCAGGGAGGAGCTAACTATTGGTGTAGAGCAACAGTCATCCCTGTTAGTAATGACTAGGTCAAGGATGTTGCTACCTGTAGTGGGAGTAAGAACGAGCTGGTCCAGGGCATTGGAATTAATGAACTCCAGGAAACGTTGGGCAAGTGTACTGGTACATGAGTAGTTGATCCAGTTAATGGAGGGGTAGTTGAAGTCGCCTAGTAGGAGAGTGTTAGGTTGGACCCTAATATTCTCCACGGTGCTTAGGAACATGGAGTGCGAGTCTTGGGACATGGTTGGGGACCTATACCAGGCTACAACCTGAATCACTGTCTTACCCAATGTTAGCTGCACCTGAAGTATCTCTGATGTGTTATGTTGGGCTACCAGTCTGGAGGTGTGTGCATCCTTTATGAATATGGAAACACCACCGCCTTTGGAGCTTCGGTCTAAGTTCTGGGGCCGAAAGGTGTGGAATGAGTTATAGCCTGGTAGTGCAGGAGTGCTTTCTGCTGCCTTGAACCAGTTCTCTGTTACAGCACAAATGTTGATGTTCTCCATTTTAAGGAGTGCCTCGAGCGAGTGCATTTTGAGAATTAGACTTCTAGCGTTGAGCAACATGACCCTCGGATTGCATTTGTTTGTAGCTGCTACGGTGGTAATTTGGTCTTTGGAACACCACCTAAAAAAGGCACTACAGGGGTGGCAGGAGCCAAGCCCAGGGGTGACAGATGCAGGGCATCTCTGGCAAAGCATCGAGGTCTGTCAATCATGTCATTCCAGGCAGACATACTGGATCCCTTTAAAATGACACCAAAAACTTAGTCAATTGTTGAAATCAATCATTTCATTTCACTGCACTTATTCTTAACATGCAAACTCTCTCAACCCATTCTTCCATCTCCGAAAAAAATCAAGGCTTTTCACAACAGGATTTAAGCGTTCCCTTCACTCCTCCTTTGAAGGTTGGATCCTAAAGCATTTTGACTGTATGCTGCTGAACTGCTTCTGCATGCGCTTTATACAGTTCTACAGGCCCAGTCTCCCAAATGGATTTAATTCTAGGATGTCTGAACAGAATCAGCACACAGATACTGGCAAAAGATGCTACTCTCCTGTGATTACACTACATATACATTTAAAACCTTCTGATATAGTCAGCTATGCTGCTTGCCTTCCCTTATAGCTACTGACTGAATGTTAAACCATCTCCCTGTAGCACTGCATGACTCCCTGTTTCTCCACTTGAGATGCACAACTTTATCCTTCATGATCTAGTTTCATTTGTCAGACAGAAGTCTTGCGTACACACACACACACACACACACACACACACACACACACACACACACACACACACACACACACACTCATTTCTTCAGCCTACACTACTATCACCAGCATTTTGTAGTTTAAAGCAACTGACAGTGTAACCTGCCACTGGCGGGTTTTTTTTTTTTTTTTGCAAGCACCCAGGTATGTTACCTGTAATACTACCTATCATATTTAGTTTGTTTGCCGTTTTAAATTCAGTCAAGCACAAGCAATGGATCTGTGCTTACATTATGCTCACAATTAGACTGCAGTGAAATGCATAAAAGATCTCACTGGCTGCTATATACTCATATTACTTATGAGCAGTTAAGTAATTAGCCACTCTTCTGTTCACCTACACCTTTGCATTATTAAGTCATCTGTCAGTAATCATATTAATCACCTAATAACAAAGCACAAACTGTCAACTGTACTGCATGCAGAAAGGTGTTGAGTAAGTTACTTAACCTCATGAGTTAGAATTCACTGGCATTTGCTGGAGCTAAATGCTAACTACTTAAACAGATTAAACAGAAAAATAAAGCTGTTTGCTGCTCACTATTACTTACTTCAAAGGTATAGCAGCAAGAGTTGCGCATTTGGTCGGTTTACAAAGATTTAATAAATGCTCATTAACTTTACTCTTTTTCAGATGCACTCTATGATGGTTCTCTGGAAATATCTGCTAACACTTCAGAATGGGTTTTCCAACCATACAGAGTTATGTTCATTGTAATATAAAAACATTTTTAGCAATGGTACAACTGCATACCTAATTAGACTCTCAATTTATTTTCACTGTGAAACTGAAATGTAATATAAAAGCACTAACAACCAACTCAGCAGCTGGTAAAATAAATTCAAGGAAAAGTCTCAAAACTAATAATTTTATCTTAGTGCCTTCTGCCATGGACATGTTTCATTGTGATAATAAACATCCTGATAATTTCATTGCCACAAGTGACCCAAAAATATTAAGTGCTACTGCTATAGTGTAAATATTTAAACAGTGCTACAATCAGGACTGTTAATTCTTCACTTGGATACCTTACTGGGACAGCTAGCTACCCCTACTCCACTGACCGCAGGTAAAGGACTAATTTTTGTCATCAGTGCTGTGTGTCATACTTGAAGGTCCAGGACTAGATTTATCACCCTCCTAAGGTTAAGGCTATAAAAATAATCCACACATCCTGGATTCAGTATTATCCTGTATCTGCCAAGTTTATTTAGCATGTAAATTAGCTGCATTCTTCCACTAGTTGTACAACTATCCAAATGTGGTATGCTTGAGGAAAAAAGCAGTAAAAGTAAGGCAATACAGAATGCTCTCGGGCAACCTGTCCACCCTCTCTCTCCCCATGCTGTTCTACTACAGTCACCAATCTCACAGGGGTATCTCTGTGGAATGTCCTGTCCAGCCTACAACTGACGTCCATGCTCTGCTTCCAACCAAAAGCATTTTCAATCATTCTGATGTTTCCCAGACTAGACTGTGGCTTACATTACTAGTATTGTTACCTTTTATGACGTCTCCATACTACATATACATCTTCAGTGCAAGAGTCAGCAATCAAAACCTTTACTAATCACCAGCGCTGCCTCCCTCCTGCATAAAACATTTAATCAAAAACTCAATTCTTATCAAAGCACTTATCCTCCATAACTATTCCTGATACCATATGTCACCTCCTAATTTAAAGAACAGCATAGCCATGGCATACTCTTAAGAACTTTCACTCACCCTTGAAATCTTTTTTTTTTTTTTCTACAGAAAAACATGCTAACACCACAAAGGCAACGTTGCTGGATGTTCAAAGAGTCTGACAAAGCTCTAATAAATGTAACACCAGCATTTAGTACCACTGATTGAATAAAATGTCCTTAAAAGACAAACTTTGGTAAGCACAGAGACTGACTCTCTCCTGAAATGGATCGTAGGCAATGACTTATTCAGCAGGGAGACAGTCAATTTTCAAAATATACTACAAGGGCAAGTACAGTAGATTTTCAAATGATCACTAACGCAGTAACCTTAACTACTTGAGTTATATTCTGCATAGAACCTAACGGCATTCAGATTCCAAAGCTTCAGGGCACCTACACCGTGCCCAAAATGTCAGCCAGCTTGAGCTGAGCTGATTAAAAAGGCAGGTTAGCATGCCAAGCCCTCCAGAGCTTTCAAGCCAACAGAGAGGGGGGGGGGGGCTAAGCCCTGAAAGGACAATGTTAGGAACAAAAAATAAATATCCACACCTGGCATAAACAGCCCACCACAAAACATGGAGGGAGGGAGCGGCTACTGCAGCAGTAATCATGTGAACATTTACTGTTTTGGTAAATTTACTTGCACAACTGTATCATATTCATCATATTGATTACTGCTGTAGTAGCATTAACTATATGGGTAGATTACATTTAAATAAGTACAGTACATTTATGATGCAGAAGTCAAACAGCCCCTGGAGAATGGTCTTAGAAAGTCTGATCTACGCCTAATGTAGGAACCCAGCTTGTAATGCTTTGTAAAAGTATGCACAGATCAAGTTTTTTTATTATAGAATACTTCAATTCACCCTTTGCAAAAAGCCATAGATGAAGCCAAGGCCTTGGAAAAGTGGGTGTTAACCCTGCCTGGAATAATTATGTAGTGGCGAGTATAACAAAAAGTAATAGCCCAATACAACCATTTGGAAACCGCCTGCTTTGACGCAGGTTGTCCCTTCTTACCTTCACAAGAAACAAACAAGTGATCTAAAATTCTGAAAGACTTTGTTCTGTCGAGATACTACCAGCGTTGTCTGTGAACATCCAAGGTATGGAGTATCCTTTCTCCCTCATTTTTAGGTTCAGGAAAGAGAATGGGTGGTAGATAGTTTGGCTTAATGTAATGTAAACTCAAATACCACTTTAGGCATAAAAGGATTAGTTATGAAAGAAAAGGCCATAGGATAGTAACTCATGCAAATATTGTAAAACACCAGAGAACAACTAGCCTCGAATATGTGCTAGTTATGTTGTTGTTGGTACCAGCAAAAAAACCTTTTCCGTTTACTAATATACGACTTTCTAGTAGAAGGCTTTCTTGCATCCTCAAGTACCACCTGCATATCCTCTATAAACAGTTGCCTGAAGGAAATCAAGACCCTATCATCCAGGGAGTCAAGTGAAGTTGACTGGGGTCAGGGGTGTATCATACACCCCTGACCTTGTTTGACTAGATCCATTCTGTGAGGTAGATTGCGATAATTGCACCTGGTCATTTCCAAAAGGGAAAACACTGCTGGTCATTTCCAAAAGGGAAAACACTGCTGCCTTGGATAGAAGGGAGTCATAATATTCTTGTAAGATTCCTTCTGAAACTTTAGTAGCACCCTGAATATCAGTGGAAAGGGTAGAAAAACATACAATAACATTCCTGTCTAAGGAAAAAAAAGGTATCTGTCTTCCAGACCTTCTTGCATGATGCCCTGGACCAGAATCTTGCCAGCTGATTTTTCAGACAGGAGGCAAATAGACCTACTTGAGGAATTCCCCACAAATGGATCAAATCTTGGAACCACCCCATTTAGTTTCTATTCAAGAGGGATCAAATCTTGGAACCACCCCATTTAGTTTCTATTCAAGAGGGTTTGCCCTTGTTCTTCTCAGTTTGTCTGCCACACAGTTTTGCTCTGAAGGATGCAAGATGCACGAGTGAGATTATGCTGTAAAGCTATATCCCAAGTTAATGTGGCTAGTCTGCATAGGTGGTACAGCCTTGTATTTCCTTGCTGGTTGATGTACCACATAAGTGAGGTACTGCCTATAACAAATTAAAGAGGTCGCAGGACCACAGATGACACGGACTGCCATGATCAGGGTAAGCATCTCTTTTACATGTGCTTGTATCTGTCCTCCTTGGAGTCCCACACACTTTGCACTTTATCCTTCCTGAAACTGCTCCCCCAAACAAAGTCAAAGGCATCTATGATTTCTCTTGACAAACCCCAGCATTGGGATTTGAAAACAGAGGATGTTGGTGCTGGGACCAAAGAAACGTCAGAAACCATTACATCTTTCTCATTTGGAGTCCTGCCAGGAGTATCATGAGAATAATAGAAGTCGTGACACCCAAAATCCTGAGGTTTTCCCTCACAGTGACCAAAGTCTGAGAGAAAAAAACTTAGAAACAGATCCAGATAGAGATCCATTTTTTTCCTGTGGTAGAAGAGCTCTTTGAACTGAGGTCTCCAGCTGACGCAACAGAAACACAATCCTGTGTGAAGGAGTCGAAAAAGACTTTTGAAAGTTCTCTTATACAAGCTGGTATTCCAAGAGATCTCACACCTAAATAACAGATTCCATACACTTTGAAAAAGACTCTGCAAAGATAAGCAAGTTGTCTAAATATGACAAAAATGTGGATACCCTGTAGCTTGAAACAAGCTTTACTTGGAGATAGACACTTTGTGAACAATCTTGATACAGTGGATAGTCCAAAGGGTAAGGCAGAGAACTGATAATATAATCCAGACACACAAAACTTTAACACCCAAAGTCTGCATGAATAAGGATGTGATAAGCATCTTTTAAAATATAGTGTTACCAGGAAACTTGAATGAAGAGGAGGAAACAGATGTGAAGCAACATAATTTTGAACTTGGGCACTATCACAAACAGTTTTAGGAAAGAAAGACCTAGAACTGGTCTCCGAGCATTTTCTTTCTCTAGCACCAAAACATCCTTAAATAAAAAAACTTTCCCCACCTAGTAGGGAGGAGCTGGTTCTGTCACTCCCAGGGACATCATGTGTTAAATGACAAGTGGAAATAAGAGTCCGGTCTGGTGGATGAGGAATTATCACCTCAAAGGAGTAATTTCCTGCCCCCTGCTCTCTGTAACATTGATGAATGATTTTCAGAACCCATTTGTCTGAAACAATCTGTTGGCAAAGTGAAGATTCAGATTTATTGGAAGGAAAAATCGTTCTAATCGTATTGTATTGCACAGTTATTGTAACATGCATTTTTATATATAATTGTATTGTGGAGCTTTTTTCCCCAGGCCTCTGCTAAAACAGGGCTTTGTCCCAGTCAGACTATCCCGGCTAACAAATGTCAAATAAATAAAAAGGGGGCTGCATCCCTTAAAGTCATTCTGATTTGTTGGACTGACTTTGGTTTTGGGCCTTACTGAAATCTTTTTGGAAATTTCAACACACTTTTTGATCACCTATGCAGCAGAAGAATCAAAAATTAAATCACTATCTAAAGAAGAACTTAAAATTCTCAGAATGCAGACAGGCAAACCTCACAACAGTACCAATGACCATAGCCCTGGACGAAGTATCAACGGAGTCGTACACAAACTGTAAATAATGACTAGTGTAGTGGCGTGTACAATTAAAGAAACTAAATTACTTAAAGCAGATCTTTTACTCACAAGATGGAACTGCAAGCATAACATTCCTCATACTTTCATAACAAGTCAGAATAAACTAACATACAAGCCTGACAATTCAAAATTCTGAAAATCAAATTTGCAGCAGCTTTCCCATACTTATCAATAATATTCCCATCCTTATCAGAAAGAGTAGGCTTGGAACTAACTAAATGTTTAACAGCACTATGATTAACTAAAGATATAGCTGCTGGGATAGGTTTGGGGAGAGTCTATAAAATTTAAAAGAAATTAAGAACTTTATTCTATCTGCCTTTTAGGGGTAGCTGGCTGACCATCAGAAAAATTGCTGGCAGTTGACATACACATCCTCCAAAGCTGCCAGAACTAGAAGATTGGGTGAAGGTTCTGGAAATTCCTTCTGTAACAGCTCATAGTATTTTCTGAGGGCCCAAGAAACATCAGTGTTCTCCCACTGAAAATACTGCAACTTTTTAGTGACAGTCTCGTATTAAAGAGAAACCTCCACAGGAAGGATCAGACTGAGCTCTCCACAGAGTCTGAATCAGAAATCTGAAGAAAAAGAAACGTTCCATCTTTTGGTTCATATTCAGAATCTTAAATCTCTTCAGGAAAACGGGAATCTCTCTTTCTTTTACCAGAAGCTACTTTACAAGAAGGATAAAAGCCTGAATTAAATGCAGAGCCAGTCATGGCAAACTACTC
This sequence comes from Protopterus annectens, assembly GCF_019279795.1. NCBI lineage: Eukaryota > Metazoa > Chordata > Ceratodontiformes > Protopteridae > Protopterus > Protopterus annectens. Next base: position 808,449,608 of record NC_056745.1, read on the forward strand.
CTCTCTACAGAAATCTAAGGAGTAGATACATGCTTTTTTTCTGTTTCTTTTTGAATGGAAAAATGGGGGAAACCATGTTACTAATGGCAGCAGGTGCTTCCCCAGGGATGGGCACAGCATTCTGACGCAACAGGGAAACCTTTCCCATTCTCTTCCAGGGGAGAGAAAGTACAGTTGTGTACCTACCATAAATGTAGATGTTACAGTGTATTCACTGTTGCAGTCATTACACTTGGGTTATCCTGCTGGGCAGGCTACCCGCAGTCGGCCCGAATTCCAAAGTCCTGGTCCGGCATCGGTTGCTGTCGCCTCTTCCCTGACGTCAGTATGCCAGGGGTATAAAAGATGCAGCTGACACCATTTTCTTCAGTTTTTCTTGCCCCAGATGTCAGGTGCCCCCAAAAAGGTAGGCTAAAAAAACATTGCTAATAAAAGCATGCACTACAATAAACAAAACCTTCATCTACAAGCAAATACACCACATAGGTTGTATAGGAGAGAGAAGTACAGATAAGTCCAAGCAAAGAGAGGGGGATGGTTGGTGGGTAACCTGGACTGCAACAGTGAATGCACTCAAACATCTACATTTATGGTAGGTACACAACTGTACTATGTTCATCGTGTTTCACTGTTGCAGTCATTACACTTGGGTTGAATCCCAAAGCTGAGGTTGGGCGGCTGGGTCTAAATAGAATTAGGAGTGGCTATGAGGCCCTGCAAAACTTCAGTGGCAATGCCTGCTCTGGATTTAGAGTAAAGAGGTAAGTGGTAGTGCTTGTTAAAAAAGTGTGCACTGAACTCCAAGTTGCAGCCTCCAAAATTTCCTTGGTTGGTACTCCTCTGAGAAAGGCTGCTGAAGTGGCCGCTGCCCTGGTAGAATGTGGTCTAATGCCCTTAGGCACTGACTTGATATGTTGTGAATAGCAGAAACAAATGCAGTGTCCTATCCATTTTGAAATAGTCTGCTTTGAGATAGCCTTTCCTTGCAGCATATGCCACTAAAAGTTGCTCAGTCTTTCTGAAAGCTTTAGTTTTGTCCAAGTAGAAGCGTAGCTGTCTGTGCATGCCCAAAGAATGCAGAAGTCTCTCCCCTTTATTCTGTGGGTTTGGGAAAAAAGTAGGCAAATGAATAGTTTGGTTAAGAGCCACACTGGACACTACCTTAGGCATAAATGTTGGATTTGTCCTTAGAGAAACCCTGTCCTGATGGAAGATGATGAAAGGTTCCACAGCCATTACTGCCTGTAACTCTGAAACTCTTCTTGCTGAAGTTATTGCTAGGAGCAAAGCTGTTTTCCATTATATGAATTTTATCTCAGCTGTATTGGCTGGCTCGAAAGGAGGCTGTGTGAGTTTTTCCAAGACAAAATTGAGGTTCCATGCAGGTATTGGTGCTCTCCTTGGAGGTCTTATATTTTTGGCCCCCCTGAGGAACTGCCTAAGCAATGGATGTGAAAAAATAGGTGGGTCTGCATTGTAATGAGCTGAAATGGCAGAGGCATGGATCTTAATTGATGAGAAGGATAGGCCTCTGTCCAGCACCTCAGTTAGATATTGTAAAATCTGAGGCATATTTGGGACAAGCGTGTCAATTCCTTGTGCCTGGTTCCAAGCACAGAATCTCTTCCATTTTCCTCCATAAGATTTTCTGGTGCTGGCCTCCAAAATAACATCCATAACCACTTTGGAGAGAGGTGTATTCTGAATGGTTACACTATCCGCCATGCAGCCAGATTTAGGGTTCTGAGTTGGCTGTGCAGGATCTGATTGTTTTTTTGGGTCAGTAAATGAGGAATTTGAGGCAATGTCCAGACTGGGCCTTGGGACAAGCTCCTTAGGATTGGGTACCAGTGTTGGTGTGGCCAATCTGGGGAAATTAGTATCATTTGTGGCTTCTCTTGTCTGACCTTTAAGAGTACCTTGGGGAGGAAAGGCATATACTGTAAGGTTATTCCAGCTGAATGACCAGGCATCCACTTTCCATGCTTGTTTGTGATACGTCCTTGTGCAGAATCCCTGAAGTTGGTAGCTGTGAGGGGAGGCAAAAAGATCTATGTCTGGGCATCCCCATTTCCTTGTTATGCTGAAGATTTGTGGATCTAGTTTCCACTCGTGAGGATCCATGAGGTTTCTGCTTAGTTCGTCTGCCAGAGCATTTGTTTTTCCTGGCAGGAATTGTGCTTGCAGGTGTACGTGGTAGGTCAATGCTGTGTTCCACAAAATCATGGCTTGTCTGCAGAGGGGGTAGGAATGTGTGTCCCCTGCTTGTTTATATACCACATAACTGTGGTGTTGTCTGTCTTTATCAGCAGTTGTCCTGGATGAAGTAGGTCCTTGAAGGTTGTCAGGGCATTTTGTACAGCTAGCATATCTTTTTGATTGATGTGAAGATGCCTTTGGCTTGGGGGCCCATGTGCCCTGAATACATTTTCCTGCCATGTGGGCCCCCCAGGCATAATCTGATGCGTATGTTAGTGTTTGCCTGGCTGTGGGTAAAGTGAATGGCTGTCCCTTGTTGCGGTGACAAGCCTGTGCCCACCATCAAAACTCCTGTTGCAGGCAGGGAATGAGTGAAATTAATTATTCCAGGCTGTGGCAATGTTGAGCCCAAACACTTTTTAGATACCATTGTAGTTTCCTCATATGCAGTCTTGCATATGGAATTAGCAGAATGCAGGAGGCCATGTAGCCCAGGGCCTGCAGATTTTTTCTTGCAGATAACTGGGTCTTTGTTGCCATGCTTTTGACGTAAGAAGTCAGTTGCCTTTGTTTGATTGGCATGAGATAAGCCATCTGGGCAGTTGTATTTAAGCTTGCACCCAGGAATATTATCTCTTGAGAGGGTACTAGTTTTGATTTCATTTAGTTTACTGTGTACCCTAGGCAAATTAGTAATCTTTTTACAAACACCAGATGCTTTAGTAGAATGTCTTTGGTCTCTGCTTGAATAAGGCAGTCGTCCAAGTAGGGATATATTTGAATTCCTCTGTCTGCAAAATGCAATTATGGGTGCCAAGCATTTTGTGAAGACTCTGGGAGCAGTAGATAAGCCAAAGGGCAGTGCAGAGAATTGGTAGTGCATTGCGCCAGCTATGAATATGAGGTATCTTCTGTAAGATTGTCTGATGGGTGTGAAAGTGGAATCTGTAGCCCTGAGAGACTATTTAGGACCCATTTGTCCTTGGTGATCGTGTGCCAATTTTGTGAAAAAAGTGCTAGTTTTCCCCCCTAAGGGTGCTGCCAAAAGATAAGTGCTTGGCATTGGCAGAGGGAAGTCATTGAGACTGTTTTCTATATGGCTGTGATTTATCTTCTCGGCTTTTGGAGGTAGAAGCACCCCATTGTTTGGGCCTGTATGAGCCATGGGGCTGTTGTCTGCCTCTAGGGCGTCTGTATCTGCCTCTTGTGGCCTGTCTGACACGGGAAAGGACCAATTCTTAGAAGGCCAGTTCCTGCTAAATCTGGGTGGCTGTACCTGTAAGAAATCCTTCACTGTCTGCATAGATTTAGCTTTATCCTCCATTTTCTTCAAGACCTCTTCTGCCTTAGCACCAAAGTATCATGCTGTAATGTAGCATCCAATAATTTTGCTTTAACATGATCAGGCAGAGTCTGTTCCTTTAACCAAGCATGCCTTCTAATAACAGAACCTGTTACAGCGGCCCTGCAAGAGGCCTCCAGCGAATCATAACCACATTGCAAAGTATGTTTTCCCACTTGTTCAGCTGCATGCAATAAATCCTGCAATTCCTTGTTCTCAGAATATTCAGAATTTGTCAACATTTTCTGTTTTAACAGAGACATTAAGTATTGCTGAAATTTAAGCATATGAAACTGACAATTTAAAGCCCTTACAGCCAAGGTAGCAGAAGTGTAAACTTTTTTCCCCATCTGTCCAGTGCCCTAGAATCTCTATCTGAGGGGACATGGTCTTTTGCAATAGCAGCCTTGACCCCTTTGGGACCCTGAGAAATAGTTTCTGGGTCAGCAGCAGGGTTTTTATATAGAAATTTATGAGAATCTGGAACCTTGTAGTACCTGTCTGGCTTAACAGGTGCAGGAGGTAAAGAGTTGGGAGACAGGCCGGACTCTGAAAATACATCATCTACAATGTCTAGAACAGGTGGAATAGCAAGAGGTCTGTGGTGAAGTAGTAAAAGAAAGTCTCAGAGCCTTTTCTTAGAATCCGAGTAATCTTGGCTCTCCCAATGGAAATGCTCCCTCATGGTATGCAGGGTTTCCCCAAAAGAGTAATCCTCCGGAGGAAAAGCTGAAGGAATAGATTCTTCAACATCAGAATCCTCATAGGGAGGAATAGAGTATCCCTGTTCTGAAAAAAGAGTCAGAGGAAATGGAAACCTGATCAGAGGAATCATATTCAGTATCTTGCCTAGGCCTCTTAACAGGAGGGGGATGGGTACCCCTGATCAAAGTAATTAGGTCTTCGGATATTTTGAGCATCTGTTTCTTAAGCATGGAAGTCTGTCCTGGAGAATGCTGTACTGGTTTCCTTTTCTTTAAAACTGTTCTAGTCTTTGTCATTGATGCTGAAGTTGACTCGATATAAAGCATTGTAGGTCTGAAAACACCCTCAGAAGCCGATGCCTGCTCAGCGGCTCCGGACCCATCTGAGGGATTAGTTTCCGAAGGCCCAATACCTTGAGTATCCAGAGGCCTAGCTGTCTCCACATGGGAGGCGGAGGCGGCCTGTGGCTCTGAGGTAGCAGGTGTCAGGGGCTGCGAAAGCGCCTCACTGAGAACCGGCAAACCGGCAACTGGCCTAGAAGAGGCTTCATAGTTGGTTATGGACCTTGGATGCCTGTCCTTTTCTTCTTCCTTGCGCTTTTTATGAATTCCGGTCGTCAGTTGTTCCGACGGCATTATATAGTTAAACCTTCGGCCAAAGTAATGAAAAGCAAAATCGTACCGACGCTTAAAAGTGCGTTGGTTAAATCTAGCACAAAACTGACAACTAGCTATGTCGTGGTCAGGGCCTAGGCAAGGAATACAGTAAGAATGAAAATCCTTACGAGGTATTTGCTTCCCACAAGAAATACAATTGTTAACTTTTTCTAACATCGGTCTGGAGCAAGAAAAAAGTTTCCCCAACGGGGTAGACTTCGGATCTAAAATTCAATTTCGAAAATCTCAGGAGTCGGCCAACCGGCATTTGCGAACTGCTTTTGCTTCGGGCACCGCGCAGCAAGAAAGACTGAAGAAAATGGCGTTGGCTGCATCTTTTATACCCCTGGTGCACTGCCGTCAGGGAAGAGGTGACAGCAACCGACGTCGGACCAGGACTTTGGGCCGACTGCGGGTAGCCTGCCAGCAGGATAACCCAAGTGTAATGACTGCAACAGTGAAACACGATGAACATCAGTGGCTCTCCCTTGCCCACTGAGGAGACCCCCAACAGTCACGGAGAAAGTGGCTAACCCCAGTCCATAGTGTCTGTAAGTGTCACACCAGAGGGATCCGGTGTAAAAGACAAGTGGTCTGAGGTAAAACAAATGGCCACAGCAGAGTCACCCACCTGCAGCGGAGGCAAACTGCAAGCCTGCTGTGGTTGCAAAGGCAGTTTGCTTAATTTTTTTTTCTTTTTGTGTCTGGAAGAAGGACCAACCATGGAACCTGTAGTCTATTCCATGGTCAAAGGGCCTTGTGCCAAAACATGTCTTAGTCAGCTCAGCTCCAACTAGTTCACAGTCTGGGCATGTGGAAGGTGCCTTGAAGCTTTGGAAGGTGGCCAGCTATTATATCCTTGGCAGGATATAACCTACACAGCTAAAGCTACTGCAGCAATCATCAATATGATGAACACTGCAGAGAACTTAAAGTGTAATCCATATACAGAAAATCTTAACACTTGAAATCTGTGGCTATTGGAATGAGAGATTAAGCATACTTTAAATCTAGAACCCCCCCCCCCCCCCCAAAAAAAAAAAAGAATGAAAGGGTAATGAAACAGGTTGTAATGGGATAGTATTTTGAACTTTGGAACTTTCACAAATTGGTTGAGAAAGAAAATATCTATGACTGGTCTTCATGTAGCTTCTTTGCTTGGTATCAGAAACATCCTTTGGAGAAGAAGAAAAAGTCTGATCCAGCAGATGCTGAATCATAGGGAAAATGAAGTTTTATCTGAATAACAGGGAAGAATCCCCTAAAATGGAAGTAGGGACTTCCCCTATCTGTACCCCTAATGGATAACTGTCAGAATCCATTCTGCTGGGATTATCTCCTGTCAAAGCAAGAAATGGAGACCCAAAATTTCAGGAAGAATAAAATGACTGCCAGGGTAGGAAGGCGTTCCAGTTTGTAGACGGCCATTCTAACTTGTTTGACTGCCCTCATTTCTGGGAAGCTCCCTCACTTTTTTTTTTTTTTTGAGAGCCTCCAGTTCATTGTTTTTTCAACTTCTCCTTGCCTGAACTTTACAGGGTATGCTTACTTTGCATGTTATAAAATGATCCTGAAATAAGGATGAAGCCTTTAACAAACTTGGAGACAGAAGGCTGAAAAATCTGAGTCACCTCTTGAATCAGATTTCTTCTCTAATCACATTTCTCAGGACCTCAGCAGAAGATAGTCCAAATACAACCTCCCCATCAAAGGGGAGAATTAAAAATTTCAGGTTTTACATCTTCAGTCCACTGTTGACAACTTCACCATGCACAACTTTTTCTAACACACTTAGCAACAACTGTAGTCCTGGAATAGTTATCATCTGAAAAAGGGGGGAAAAAAAAAACTTCAAAGAATATTTGGTAACTCAAGAAACAAAACCAACGAGATAATTTAGAGAAGTTTTACACTCATTCGAAAGAAGCAAGCAAAATATTTAATGCACGAGCTTGACAATTAAGAATTCTAAAAATAAGACTGGCAGAAGAACACAATTTTCCCATATCAAAAGCTTTCCCATCCTTGTTAGATAGAGATTTACTAAATGTTTCGCTGCAGGATTTGACAAGGAAATTACCACAGGGTCAGACCTGGGATTAGAAACAAAATATAGCAAAGACTGAGGAAGCTTACACAGTCTATCTGCCTTCTTAGGAGCTGTAGGTTGGCTATTAGGCAAGTTGCAAGTTGTAATAAATCATGCTACAAACCTAGAAGAACAAGATGAACAGCTGCTGGCTGAGAACATTCCAACTGTAATAAATCATAGTTTTGAAAAGAAACTGTAATGTCATTGTGTTCCTACTGAAAATATTGAATCATTCTAGAAATTATTTCAGAAAAAAAAACTTCCAAAGGAAAATAACAAATCCTTACCCTGGAGTCAGACAGAATCTGTAGGCTCAACAGGATAACTGAATTTGCTTCCTCTAATTCTATTCCCTGCTCATCACACTAGGAATCATCAGTAACTGAAGAATTTGTTTCTTACCAGTAGAACCAGAACATGACAGGTTAATAGCCTGGACTAAGCTCTTACCCAAGCCAAACAAATCTTCTCTACCTAGGGTAACAGAGACCAGGAAAGATAAAAAGAAGCAGAAAGTTAAAATATTTTAACAGGAACATCCACATAAGTAGACCAACTCATTCAGGAGACATCACCCGGGGGAACAGGCATCTTAGTTCAGCAAGGCAGAGAAGAAATTCCAACTCTTTCCTCAAATGCCAACAAGAGTGGTTCTTCCATGCTTGCAGAAGACACTCCAAAAGCCGCAGAGTGCATGTCTAAGCCCCCGGTCCCTGGTGGCTGAAGGGACTATACCAGCTGAGCCTTTGTAAGGGTTTATCACACTGAGTAGTGAGGCTATGACTCAGCATGCTGAGAACACAGGTCAAAGAGAATGCCAATGGGGATGGATACACAGACTGAGTAATGAATGCTCTTTCTCTCGTTCCAAATGCCATGGAATGAAGAAGTTCCTGTAACACAGGCAGCAAGTCTGGTAATACAGAAGGTACAGTAACAGTAAACAGACTAGCATTTCAACACTGCAGAGGTCTTGAAGGAGTCCCCTCAGCATATCCTCTTGGCCAATGTTCTATCAGGAAAGGTGCAAAATGGCTCAGAATAATTATAAAACCTCAACCACAAAATACAGGTCTTAAATTCTGGAAACTATTACTTATCTGCAACATATATTGCTGGATCAGTATCAGAGTAGATATGGCAATTTATATGCGCTTACAGACAGAAGCAGAAAAAGTCCTAGGAGTCTGGTAACTCACAAATAAGAGATGTTAAAGGAAGGAGAAATAAATGGGATATAACTTTTCCCCAGCATGCAAAAATATCAAGTTCTCCACAGTCAATTAGTCCCCCTACTATCTAGTAGGTGAGAACCTATCAAGTGAATAGTTGTCTAGGTAGCCACGGAGATTTACTTTTAGCACTTTTTTAAATCCCCCTGTGCATGCCTGTAGTACCAAGAGGCTGTATGTAATGGGTCTTGCAAATGACAGCTGTGCTTCTGAAAGCAATGTAATAATTTCCCTGCTTAATTACAAAACAGTTGCCTCCATGTGATCATACATTCCAGCCCTCACTTGAGGAGACGAGTATGCTCAAGCTTCACCATTCTTCTACCTCCCATGCCAGCTCCAACACATACCTGAGCTAGGCCAAAGTCAGGTAACCTTGATGGCAGTCAGGGCTTTATTACTCTGTGCAGCACAGATTAGAAATGGGACTTTCTTTCAGCTATAAAACCTCAAAAGTACTGAACTACTGTACTGCAGAAGATGCAACAAGTACAAGAAAAGAAAGCATTTCAGTGGAACTAAATTCCAACAGTAGGGAACACAAAAGGATACAACCTCCTCCAAAATAAAACAAAGCAGCTACAGTGAATGCAGTAAATAATCTTACCATGCAATATACTACCGGCACCTTATAAATTTATATTCTCTAAAACATATCACAGATTTGTATAGGAACCCATCAAGCTATCAGTCTTGTATGTCCTATCCCAGCCCACTGGAGTGACAAAATATGAGTTTCTCATCTTACAGTAAACTTAAAGGCTTTTAATTTATAGACTTACCTGCTGCATATTGCTTCTCAATGTTCCATACGAGGCATGCATTGAACCAGCTAACTGTACAGCATGACAGGCATTACCATTTAATTAATTTTAGCAGCTCAGAGGAAAAAAAAAAAAAAAAAAACTACATGCATGGCAGTGCCAAGATTCATCAGTACAAATATAACAGGGTTACAGTTTCCATCCGTGCTAACTAGCTGTTTCAAAGTAATTCTTAATATCCCAAACCACTGACAAAACTATGACTAAAAGTTACTTGCAAGCCCACTCTCAGCTACAAATTCAGAATCCTATACATAAGACAGTGAAACTGCTCTACTGTAATGAAATCTCTACATTATACATCTAAAATAGCCATAACAACTGATATTTTTGTAGGGATCAAACCTAATGTCCCCCCTTTGTGGACAGCTGCACCCACCTACATATGGCTACAAACTTTCCATAAACTGACTCTAAGGCTGTACAACTGTGGGGAACGAAAAATATTTGGTCTTACTAGAAATTTTGAGTTTGAACATGAAAGTAGTGTGGATATGGGAGGCACACCTCCACTACATACTGAAAAAGGGGGACTTTCCATCCTGCAAATTAACTCTACATCACAACAAGCTATTCACAACCCTATTTCAAATGCATTTTGGGTTTAGTGAAATTCACTATTGTAACCATTCAAATGAGACACTTTTAGTAGCTCAGGCTTTGGGGCAATAGTTGTGGGTAACCTGACAAGATTAGCCTACAAATCATGAATACACACACATCTTAACAGAATGCACTTAAGGTTTGCTTGCAAATGGCATCTTATTTAATAAATCAGACTGACATTTTAAAGGCTTTACAGAGGGAAAATACATATTCCATATATGTAGGGGGAGGTAGTATTTAAGCTCTACTTCGACTAGTAAACACAGTACTCACTGCAGTCTCAGTAGCATAAAGGGGCAGCACATATGCCTTTGGTGCTACATTAGAAAGCTGTGGGTTCTATTCCCTCACCAGTTAACTGGATTAAGTATGGTGCCACAACTGAATGTGCCATCCTTTGAGATATTAAACAGATGCTCTATCTTCTTGACTTGGTGGTAGCTCAGGAGGATGAAAAAGATGCTATGGCATTTACTGAAAAGAAATAATTACAAATAAATAAAAAGCTCCCAAGTGCTCTAGCAATATTTCCCCTAGTCAGTATAAATACCACCTCAGGTCTTCTCTGAAAAGATACAATATTCCCAGTCAGCGGGTGGGTGGGTAAGTAAATAAATAAATAACTAAGTAAATAAGGAAACAAGTAAACAAAACAAAATTCATAATCATTAACAAGAGTATATAGTTTACAATATAAGAATCACAAGTCAAAAACCACACTTTTACGTGTGCGAGTCTCATGAAATTTAACTCATTTTTTAACACATACTCAGTCCTTTGTATAATCTGTATTTGTCCAGATCTGTACAAGTCTGGATTTTACTGCATTGGTCTGTTAGGCATTACTTTTACTTTGAAAAACTTTTTTTCTGTGCCAACATCAAAACATTAGTGCAGCTCAGTCAGTGAAAAAGTACTGGAAAACATTTAAATACATGAAGTCTTTATACCCTGAAACACATTTTTATTCATTTTAAACAAAACCATTTACCTACAGAAACACCCTCAGTTCTTTATGTTTCATGCAGTTGAAAACAGTTGTACAAGCACAAGACACACACTAGTTTACCCATACAAAGTCAAACATGTAGCATCATATTACAGCAGGACTTAACACGACTACCTAGTCCTAGATAAATACCAACAAGCCACAATAGTTCAAAGAGGGGACTGTAAACTAAACAGCTAAAAGGTCTCAGATTTCAATCCCAGGTTTTGGCAGGGATGCCCAATTCTGTCAGACTGTGCACAGAATTAAGGCTATGAGTTGTTAAGTTCTTCCTGTAGTCCACAGTTTGATTGCTAAAGCCTCCATTTGTCTTTTACTTTAGCAGGCAATGCTCTGCGGCAGTCAGGAAACTGGGTAATGCTCCTTAATTTGTTTCCTGGACTGCATGCCTATTAACTACTTTGCCCCACACAACATTTAAAAATATTCACAGAAATATTTAAATTTTGAATAGTCCATTGAGGGTAACAAATACTACAATAATCCCCATGAAGAACTGTACCAGAACAGGCACAGTCCTGGGATACTTGCAGGACAGTTTCTTCTGCCTGCATCTTAGTACCTAAGAAAGTTTTACCAACCATCTTAATGAATAAGAACATAACCAGCCAACATTCAATGTAAATGTAGTGGGAAATGTTTCAATACCTCTGCGAAAAGACAGCCAACATAAATGCAGCAAAGAATTTTGAAGTGCAGTATACCATAGCTTTATTCTTTCCTCAACTTTTGATATTCTTAGAATTCTTTCAAATGAGTTCATGTTTATCATATATTTATCATCATACACACATACATAATCAATGGTCATATGCCTCAAATGAAAAGTCCGATACCTACAATCACTGGCCTGGATGTGTGGCATAAAGGATAAAGCATTGTGCACGACCAGACAACCCAAGACTGATTAGCAGCTCCAGCACTGGAAAAATGGGCTGGGAGTGCAGGAGTGAGCGGATGATGGTGACACAGAGAAGACTTCTGACTGGCTGATCATCACCATGTTACCAGAAACCTACACAGTACAGAAACTGCCTGGACTGGACACTGGCTTGGCATTCTCAAGGGGATAGGCTCATCAGCATGTAGGTGGAAGCATGCATATATATGACGTGGGTGCAAAACAGTTCACTGTGATGATGGTGCTCATATTATCCACCAGAAGAAGGCATTTGGGCTTCAATTAGAAATGCCCTCACTGTTGGGCTACCAACAAGGCCACAGTCTCCATGGCTGCCTGGGTAACAGCTCCTCCAGCTGTCTCTAGACTTCAAACTGGGAACCCCCCCCCCAATGTTGAGGGAACAAATGGGATTAAGACCAATAAGGAAATATTTGATGGTCAGCAGGAACAGGTGTAAAAAGCATGAAAGCAGATTTATGCAGAAGCACGAATGCAGGACTTATTTAATGCCTTCAGTATAAAGCTGTACAACACAAGTTAAAAGCCTGGTTTCTAGATTTCTAAATACTACTTAGCACCTCCAAAAGGCACATGGTCCATCAACATCCAAAATTTTAAACCCATCAATCAATCAGGAGACTAAAAAGTGGACACACAAAAAGTAACCTCTATGACAGGCTATGATTAAGATTCAGAAATAATTAGCTATTCGGATGCAAAGATTATGCAAAACCTGCAACACCTCCAAAAGGCACATGGTCCATCAACATCCAAAATTTTAAACCCATCAATCAATCAGGAGACTAAAAAGTGGACACACAAAAAGTAACCTCTGACAGGCTATGATTAAGATTCAGAAATAATTAGCTATTCGGATGCAAAGATTATGCAAAACCTGCAACATCTTTACTTTTACTTAGTCACACTTCTCTGTGCTGCTGCTGTATTTTTTTTTACTCATTTGCTTACTCATTCCTTCATTTCTTGTACACCCGCAAACAGAATGTTAAATAGTTCTGAGGAAAATAAAAGTTTTTAATAACTTTTTTTTTTCCAAAATCTCTTTATTTTATGAATAAAGCACCGAAAATCTTTGCACATAAATAGATAAGAATTACATCACTTTTTTTCAAGTGTACTGAATCTATCAACTTAGCTTGCTAACAGAACATCAGATCTGATGCACACATTACAAGCCATATTAGCTCTGATCACATACAGTGCTGCACTGCTACCAGCAAATGTAAAAGTACATCATATATTTATTTTACTTTTTTGTTGAAATCAGTCTCAAAAAACCTGCAGCCAAGTTTAAGATCCAAGATGGAATTTACAATGACTAATGGCAATTTGGCCAAGGCTGTTGAGAACGTATCATACTTGTTAGTGAAGCTCAGCACACTAGAAACTGTTGAAACTGTGGGAAAAAAGTAAAATGCAGCCATTACTGACTGTGACGGAACGAAAGATTTCTAGACTCTTAAGCAGACATAATATAATGATGCAACCCTAGGCTTGAAGCTAACCATTTTTACTGAAGATTTACTGGCTTATGGTTTGCATTCAGACAAGAATTTTACACAACAATGGAAAATAATTGTTTTGCATACTTAGTGGTGCAAATAAATTACAAGAGTGGAGAAGTACATCATACAACAAAGTGGGAAGTGAAACGATATAGTTAGAAATTACTGCTTTTGCTAAGAAAAGGCTAAATGAATTTAGTTATGCAATAACTGGAATGTTTTCATGTAATTCTGGTTTGAGATGAAGTCTAAAGTCCCTACTCTCTTTTCATGAGTACTATGGGCCACCTAAACTGCCAGCTCATGCAGATGATCCAAAAATGTGAACATCCAATTATGTACATATATAGTTATGCATATATATATATATATATATATATCTACACATACACATTCATATATATATTCATATATATATATATATATATATATATATATATATATATATATATATATATTCATACACACACATTACAAAAGTGTGTGCATAACTGTCTATGTATATCATCTGTCTCTATACATATATATGTCTATAGAAATTATATATATATATATATATATATATATATATATATATATATATATATATATATATATATATATATGGGTCTACTTCAGCTGATCTAAATCTCATTTGACTGACACCCATTTCACCAATACGCAATTGGCCTGAATTTCACTTGACCTAAAACTCATTTGACTGACTCCCATTTCACCGACATTTAACACATAGACTTGTTATGCATTTTCCTTAACCTGTGACTTGCTTGTGATAAAAATAATTAGTGTAACTTATAGTGCTGACTGTTAGAATTCCTATAGTCATGTAGAAAGTAGTGCTGTAGTCCTTCTAAATGTAGGTTTTTCTATTTACATTTTTATGGGAAGCATCTAAAGTAATTTGGCAAATGTTTTGTGCATTCCCAGCAGTAGTGGCAGTGTGTAGAGGCAAGTTAAAAGGTATATGCACTTTTCCCCACTGTAATGCAATCTTGGAGTTAGTATATATAATTGGGGGGGGGGGGGCTTAGCCCCCCCACATAGTTTGCTTGTACATCACCCCGTTTCTGTTAAGAGGGTTACTAAGTAGTTTTTTAAGTTCTAGAAAGGGTTAGTTATTGGTGTTCTAATTGTACTTGTCTATGGTTTAAGATTTAGTAAGTTGAAATTCTGCATTGTAAGCTGTCGGTGAAATGGGAGTCAGTCAAATGAAATTTAGGTCAATTGGGTGTCAGTCAAATGAGATTTAGGTCACCTGAAGTAGACATATATATATATATATATATATATACATACATATACATACATACATATATATATACACACACACACACACACACACACCTTGTATATTATAGAGCTATATCTGTATGTGTGTCTGTGTATATAATCTACACACAAATATAGCTATATAATATACAATGTGTGTGTGTATATGTGTGTGAAGTACATCCATATAGATTACATACACACACACTCATACAAATATAGCTATATAATATATAAGGTAAGAGTGTGTGTGTATATATATATATATATATATATATATATATATATATATATATATATATATATATATATAATCTATATGGATGTACTTCTAAACATTGAAGTATACAAATCTTGTAAATTTTGAGGGGGAAAATGCAAAATAATACAAAAGAGTTTGTTTGCATACTTTTGCGTGTGTGTGTGTGTGTGTGTGTGTGTGTGTGTGTGTAAGTGAGTGAGTGAGTGAGTGAGTGAGAGAGAAATCCTCAATATTCTTAGTTATACAAAATCATTTATCAGAAAAAAAATAGCATAAAATGAGGTTACAAATCACACAGAAATGCAGATAGTTGCTAATAAAACAGTAAAAGCATTGATAGATTACATTCAATTAACAATTTACAATAGCTTTTTTTTTTCTACATTCAAATGAGTGGAGGGAGTGTCCTCATGTAACACAGGTTATGAGAGTTGCAGCCAGAGTAATAAAATGGGGGAGGGAATATAGGTTAGTCTGGAGCAGAGCAAGGAATAACCAATGGGATAAGAGGTATTCTCTTAGTGCCAGTTTAAAGTTACAAGTATGACTAATAGATGGAATGTGTTGTGGAAGAGAGTTCCAGATTTTTGCAATTTTGTAGCAGTATAAGGACTCACAATGTGAGTTGTAAGACTTATTTACTTTAAGTAGGACTTTGTCAGTTGACCTAAGAGAATTAAGGTTTTTATAGGGTTGAACAAGGTTTTAGAGCTGGGCAGTGATCAGGTTTATGCACCACTGTGTGGGTGATTAATAACTGGTTTAGTGTGAGTAAGTTTGCGAGTTCTAACCAATTTAGTTATTGAAGGGCAGTACAGTGATGTGCTTTTTGGGGTAGGTTAGATGCAAATGTGGCTATCTTGTTATAACAGGATTCATTTCTGTTTTGCGGAGGTTTCTGAATATTTAAGAACAATACAGTAGAGAAGATAACAGGTGGGTTCTTGCTGTTGCCAGTCTAGCATGGTCTGTAATAAGAAGTTATGTACCTACCATAACGTTCCATGTTAGTTGTCTTCTCCCGCCTTCTTTCTTGCTTGATGGGTTCGGAGCCGATCCTCGGCTCCGACTCGGCACTTGCTAAGCTCGAGAGTCACTTTTACCAGCTCGAGGCAGCCCCATATCCCATGATGCAAGGCGGTAAGTACCCAGATCTCGTTTGATGACAAAGGGCAATAGCACCAAGCATAAATACTTCCCAAAGGAAGAAAGAAAGAAAGAAAGAAAGCCTACAGGAAGGACCAGTTCTGAATGGTCTTCAGCATAACAATCTCTTGTAGAAAGGTCTGTCCAGGCCTGGGGGAAGGAGGGAGGGTCGCAAGAAAGAAGGCGAGAGAAGACAACTAACATGGAACGTTATGGTAGGTACATAACTTCTTAATGTTAAGTTGTCAATCTCGCCTTCATTCTTGCTTGATGGGACCGCTTCCCTAGCACCTCTATCCTGGGTGGCTCAATGGAACAGACTCTTGAGGACTGTACAGCCAAAACTGGCTCTGTCCCTGGAGGCCAAGTCCAATTTGTAATGGGAAACAAAAGTATGAGGAGTGGCCCAAGTGGCCGCTGCACAAATAGTGTCTAAAGGAAGTCTAGCTTGAAAGGCTGTAGAAGTAGCTAAGCTCCTAGTTGAATGTGCTTTAGGTTTTGAGCACAGCTGTTTTCCCCTGAGCAGATAAATTTCAGAGATGACAGAAGACAGCCATCTAGATAAGGTCACTTTAGAAACAGGAAGGCCTTTCCTGTTATCTGCATAGGAAACAAAGAGTTGATCGGATTTCCTGAATTGTTTAGTTCTGTCCAAATAATATCTGAGTTGGCGGTGGACATCAAGATAATGTAATTTTTGTTCCGATCTGTTTGAATAGTTTGGAAAAAATACAGGGAGTTCAATGGATTGATTCAAATTAGCCTTTGAGGCGACCTTAGGCAAAAAGGTCGGATTAGTTCTCAATGATACTCTGTCCTTGTGAAAGACCAAGTAGGGGGGTCGAACCGAAAGAGCTTGAAGTTCAGACACCCTCCTGGCCGATGTAATAGCTACTAGGAATAAAGTTTTCCAAGAAAGAAATTTTAGAGAGCAGGAAACAGCTGGCTCGAAGGGGAAGAATCAAGGATGTCAGCACTAAATTTAGATCCCATTGAGGAGGAGGATTCCTGATTGGAGGCTTTAGCAGAAAAATTCCTTTCAAGAAGGCTTTACAAAGCCTATGGGACATGATATTGTGATCTGCGATCCCGACATGAAAGTTCGAGATAGCAGCCAATTGAACTCTGACTGTGGAAGAAGAGGAGCCTGCATGAAAAATCTCTGCTAAGAAGTCCAGGACTGCCTGAACAGGGGCAGTGAAAGGATCAATATTCTTGGCATTAGCCCAATAAGAGAAACGTTTCCATTTGCTTGCATAAATCCTCCTGGTAGAGGATTTTAAAGAAGCTACTATGATGTCTCTAACAGGGTTAGAGATCAAAGGAAGCCTGGCTAAGGAAGGAAGTGGAGCAACCATGCTGTGAGGTTGAGAGAAGGGATAGACCGGTGCAGCTGACCAGATTGGTGGATCAGAAGATCTGGCACTGGGTCCAGATGCCACGGCTGCACCAAAAGGTGACGATGGAGGAACGGGAACCAAACTTGTCGAGGCCAGTAAGGAGCAATGAGAATCAATTTGGCTCTCAAAACGGTTGCTTTCTGGATAACTTGAGGGATCAGAGGAAATGGAGGAAAGGCATAAAGAAGTCCCTGGGGCCAATTCTGGGTCAGAGCGTCTCTGGGGGGATGGCCTGGAAGAGGGAAGAGAGAGAAGAAGTCTGGGCATTTGCTGTTTTGGGGAGTAGCAAAAAGATCGCAACATGGACGACCCCATTCCAGAAAAATCTCTTCCGCTATAGATTGCTTGAGAGACCACTCATGAGGCATGAGAATAGCTCTGCTCAATCTGTCCGCTACAATGTTGGTTTTCCCAGGGATATGCGTTGCTACCAGAAACCGATGAGAGGAGATTGCCCATTGCCATAGTCTGAGCGCTTCGACACAAGGGGTAGGACTTGGTTCCGCCCTGTTTGTTGATATACCAAACTACAGACATGTTGTCTGTGTGGACTGCAATTGTCCCTACGGGAAGAAAGTCGTTGAGGGCTTGCAACATTAAAAGCACTGCTCTCATCTCCAGGACATTTATGTGCAGGTGGTACTCGAACGGCTGCCACGTCCATGAACCATCCTGCCCTGATAATGACCCCCCCCACCCGATCAGGGAGGCATCCGTGGTGACAGTGGCTACCGGGGATGGGGGTACAAAGTGTCTGCCTTGGTGAACCTGGGGAGATGTGATCCACCAAGCAAGATGATCTTTGCAAGTCTGTGTCACCAGAATCTGGTGACGCATTGGAAGTTGTTGGTACGACCACTGTGTGAACAGCATCCACTGAAGAAGGCGCATGTAGAAGCGAGCCAGGGGAAGAAGAGTAATGGCCGCAGCCATGAGGCCTAATACCTTTAGAACCATTCTGGCCTGTACTTTCTTGTTGGCTAGAATGATCCTGACATGACTTTGAATGTCTGAAACTCTTTGATCTGTAAGGGTAGCTGACATCCGAACAGTGTTTAAGTTTGCGCCTATGAAAGTAATAGACTGGCAGGGCGATAAGGATGACTTTTCGAAGTTGATCGAGATGCCCAAAAGAGTACAAAGCTTTATTGTGTAATCCCTGGCTTGAATAAGCTGATGCCTGGTGGTGGCTGAAAGGAGCCAGTCGTCGAGATACGGAAACACCTGGAATCCTTGACGTCTCAGGTGAGCCGTGACCACTGCCATGCATTTGGTGAACACTCTGGGGCTGTAGTGAGACCAAAGGGCAGGGCTCTGAACTGGAAATGACTGGACCCCAGCCGAAAGCGGAGAAATCTCCTGGAGCGTCTGTGAATTTTGATGTGATAGTACGCATCCTGAAGATCTATTTAGCACATCCAGTTGTCCTTCTGTAAGAAGGGCAGAATTGACTGAAGAGTGACCATTGAATCTTGTCTTCCTCACAGACTTGTTGAGTCTGCTGAGATCCAATATTGGTCTCCAGTCTCCCGTCTTTTGGGGACCAAAAAGAACCTTGAGTAGATTCCGGCTCTGAATGGTCTGTTGTAACTGGCTGAATGGCTCTTTTGCAGTAGTTTTGAGACTTCTAACTCTGCAATTTCCCTTAGACCGGGTGGTACATCTGGAAGGGAATTTGAGGGGTAGAAAGGACTTTCCTCGAAAGGAATTATGTAACCCTTGGATATGATCGACTGTACCCATCTGTCTTGAGTGAGGGAGTGCCAGGCTTCTGGGTACAGTGATAATCTTCCCCCGACTGCCTCCAAGGAGGGACAGCCGGGCAACATCTCAGGGATGCTGAAAGGGCTTGTCAGAGAGAGGCTCTCTGTTTCCCTGGTTTTTTGGACCCCCTCTGCCTCTAGAGCGGCGTCTGTTGTTGTTACCCCCTCTGCCTCTAGGGGTAAAATGACCACGTGAATCCGGCGTGACTCCTTGGGATTTGCGGAACCACATTTTGCCACCTTTCTGTCCTTTGGGGTAAGGTCTAGAAGGGGTGGAAAAACGGACTCCTACGGCAGAAAGAGTCTTGCCGTCCTGCTCACACCTGGTCAAAGTTTCCTTCACTTGAGGGCCAAACAAAGCTGACCCATCAAAGGGAGAATTTGTGAAGGACGCCTTAAAGGGATCTGCAAAGTCACATAGCCGCATCCAGGCTTGGCGTCTAAGAGCCACACCTGTACCTGCGGCCCTACTGGCTCCATCAGCAGCATATGATATTAGCCGCATGGAGGAGTTTGCAATGGAATTAAGGGTTCCTAGCTGCAAAGCAATTTTTTCCTGAGCCCCTGCAGCTGTAGGATCCTGTACAACATCACCTAGCTCCTTAAGGATATCCCTTTGGAGTCTGGTGAAGTGACATAGGTAATTCAGCGAACGCATAGCAAAGGTCGCTGAGGAAAACATCCGCTTACCGTACCTATCCATGGTCCTAGAGTCCTTATTAGGAGGATGGACGGGTACGGAAGGATCTGCAAGTTCCTTCTTGGTGGCAGCAGCCACCACCATGGCATCAGCGGGGACACCCTTAGTGAGGAATTGCTTATCACACGGGGCAGTAATAAATTTTGAAGGCCTCCTAGGGACTGGCTCTACAGAGTCAGGAGCAGCCCACGCCTTCGGGCAATAACCTGCATAAGGGGTCGAAAGGCGGAGACACCCAGAAGGTGGAGGGCCGAGATCCAAACGCCTCTAGGTATACTGACTCATCCTCAGAGGGATTATTGGTGGGCCAGTTTCCCCTCTGTCTAAGGAGTTCTAGGATGTCTGAGAAGGAGACATCCTCAGAGGGAATCTTGGGGATCCCTCTGACTCATCTAAGTCAGTATCTGAAGTGATAGACTCGGGAGTCTACATGTTTCCTTTACAGGTCCTCTTCCTAGGAGGATCTCCCGAAACATCAGGAGAATCCTCGGAAGAGGGGATATTCCCAATGGGGAAACCTGAGGCGGAGGATCTCTGGGTCCTGTAGCAAGAGAAGTGGCAGAGATGTCAACAGGCACTATAGAGGGAGGAGCTAAGGGAACAGACTGCTGGCTGATACCCGTGGCCAGCACACTCTTCATCACCTCGAATGCTCCCCTCCCAGGAAGGTCCGAGAGAACCCGTTCCGAAGAGCTAGGAACTCCAGGGACCACCGAAGGGAAGTCTCGAGGCAGATGTCGGAGCAGAGCTCACCAAGGCCGAGGCTCCAAGGGAAGAGCGGGCTCGGACAAGGGTCCGATGCCACTCACCCCTCGGAGGAGACCATGGAAGCCCGGCCACGAATCCCTCTAAGGAAGGTCTCAAGAGGAGATAAGAGTAGAGGCTGAAGGAACAGAAGGGGTATCTGTCCCTCAGCCGTAGCAGTAACCATTCGAAGACTCCAACTCCAAGCTCTGGGGTAGAGTTGAAGGAGGAACTGCAATGGGTGTGGACCAATAGCCGTCTGTTGAGACGGACTATGTAACATTTGGGCCAGTGCCTGTGACTTAAGTAATCTACTGACCACTCTCTCTAAATCATGGTCAGAAAGCCTGGATGACCTTGAAGATCGGCTCCGATGGCTCCGTTCGAGAGGAGAGGTGAAGCGAGCCGAAAGTATCGGCTCCAAGGAAGGAGACCTAGACCTCTTCCTCGAAGGAGCCATCGGAACCGATGAAACTATTGAACCTGTCCGAGCCGACAACTTATCGGAGCCGACAGGTAGCTTCGATGCATCGGCTCCAGCCGGAGCCAATACAGCCACAAAAGTAACGGTGTCGGAGCCGATCGGAGCCGACACCGATGCCCGAGCCACATGGTGGTCGGAACCGATCGGAGCCGACACCGAAGTGGTCGAACCAGAATCGGCACCGATAGCCATCGGTGCCGAAGGTTTAGTTAACCCAGAATCGGCTCCAGCCAGAGCCGATCTCGACTCTGAATGAGTCGGAGCCGAGGCCGCAGGCTTGGACACAGAAGCCTGGGCCTTGGAAGACTTAGAAGTCTTGGATGGAGCCGACTTAGCCGGAGAGCCCTCCGGCTTAAGAAGGCCCCTCAAAATCAGCTTATTTCTTCTTTCCTGCAGGACTCTCTGGCTGAAAGAATGACATATAGCACAGGAGTCCTGCAGGTGAAGAGGCCCCAGACAGTACAGGCAAGAAGTGTGACCGTCTGTCAGAGACATTTTCTGACAGCACGAGTCACACTTCTTAAAGCCTGAGACCCTTTCTTTAGACATGGTGTAAAATGCACACAGACATACACACCAGTCAAAGGCATTAAATTAAATATACCAAAAGGTATAACTAGTAAACACACACACACACCCTAACAGGGGATGGGATGGGTGAAAGTCTGACTAAAAAAGTAAGAAGAGACAGAGAATTTTCTGTCAGAAAAGGTTTAAAACTGATATAAAACTAACAATTAAGGGTTTTTTTGTTAAAAGGGGCTAAAATAGCAAAGTAGCAAATCACTTACCAGGAGCTGGTAAAAGGAGGACCTCATCAGCGAAGCGGCAAACGAGATCTGGGTACTTACCGCCTTGCATCATGGGATATGGGGCTGCCTCGAGCTGGTAAAAGTGACTCTCGAGCTTAGCAAGTGCCGAGTCGGAGCCGAGGATCGGCTCCGAACCCATCAAGCAAGAATGAAGGCGAGATTGACAACTTAACATGATAAGGTTTTATCTATAGAGTGTACAGTTTTATATGGACTTTAATTGTCTGTGCTACATCTTTGCCAAATTTCAATGCATTATCTATGGTAACCCCTAAAAGTTTAGTGTGTTCAACAGGTTCTATTTTTGTGCCATTGGAATAAAAAAATAGAAAGAGGTGGATTATTAGTTCGCGAGGAACGATTTGAAAAGACCATGAGCTTAGTTTTATTGAGATTTTAGTAGAAGTTGATGGGCTTCTAGAAATTTTTCAATGTTGGTAAGGGCAGTATGAGTTTTTTCTTGAAGTGCCTTGATTGTTGGCACAGAGCAGATAAGCAAGGAGTCATCTGCATATTGCATAATGTAGGCGGGACTAGCAGCTGTTGTAAGGTGATCAGTAAAAATGATAAAGAGTAACAGCCCTAGAATCGACCCTTGGGGAAACTCCTACAGAGATGAGAAGGTGGGGAGACAGTTTATTATCCCATAAGGTAGCTTGTTGCCTGTTTGAGAATTAGCTGTGGAACCAGTTTAGGGCTTCATGGCAGAGGTCGTAATTGACAAGTTTACTTAGGAGGATTTGATGTGATACGGTGTCAAAGGCTTTTGACATGTCAAGAAAGGCAGCAGAGACAAATTGGTTGTTTTTGAGATGATTAATAGAGTTGGTGAAACTAATGAGAGCTGTACTAATACTGTGTTTTGGTCGAAAACCATGCTGTGCAATAGATAAAGGTTATTTTTTGGAAGCTGTCAATTATTTGTTTGTGGACACACTTTTCTAAGATTTTAGCTAGGGGTGAGAGTATGACTACAGGTCTGTAATTAGACACGTCTTTAGAGGGGCCTCCTTTATGCAGTGGGATGATATGGGATATTTTCAATAGAGTAGGTACATATTGTTCAGGGATAGAGCAGTTAATTAGAATAGATATGGGGTAAGCTATAGATGTGGCAGCTAATTTCAGAAAGTCACCTGGTAGTTGATCAGCAGCGAGGGTACACAGTTTTATTTTAGACAGCAAGCCTTGTATGTAGTTTGTTTGAATGGGTTCAAGTTTAAGGTGGGTTATGTGGTGGACCAGACGAAGTGGGTACGGACAGGGATGCCGTACAAGTGTTGTGTAATAGGAAGGTTACTGAGGTAATAAAGTAGGAATTAAATTGGGATGCAATAGGGTCTATAGTATTATCAGTTGTAGGGACTGGGGTAGCGGGTTTCCCTGGATTTAGAAGGAGGTTTACTAATCTTTGTGGATTTGTTTGATATTTTAGTTGGCAAGTTTGAAAGTTTGTTTTATTTTGCCTAGTTTGATTTGTTTCTTAGCTTGGTTTTTAAGTTGTTGGAAGGTGATGAGATTAGCCTGACTTCTTTAGAGGGACCATGCTTTATCTCTTTGTCTGAGTAACTGTATTGTTACTTTTGCTAACCATGGGAGTTTTCTGGATTTAGTGCGAATTTTTCTGCATGTGGTAAGCTTATTTAAGATTTGCAGGAAACTGTCGTTCAAGTATTGAACTGCAAGTATTGAAACTAAGTATTATAATCAAGTTTAAACTGGCAGGCACTGGAAGGATGCTGTGGTCATGCGCCATAAATTTATGTACATTAATGCCATCAGCATGGTCTGCCATCCACTGTGCAAAATTTGCTATTAAAAGGCAAATGCTGCTCTAAGCAGTGAAGATTTAGTTGTCTCACATATTAATCCTTACCGTACCACAGGTGTTAATTAATCAAAAAAGTTGAAGCCTCCATCGGATTAATTTGTAGTGTAGGCTAAATGAGCTGGTTCAACACAGGCAGTCATGATGACTGTGCCAATTAGTCAACTACTAAAAGGCTGTATATAAATGTCTTACTCATTTAAACAAGGGATAAGAGAAATACAGGCAACATTTTAACAGGTATCAATGAAAAAGGGATACCTCAAACAAGCCCCTTTATTTGACCTTCCATTTCAACAGGAATTCAGTGGCAGTAAGGACCACAAAAAAATCAAAGGAACAGTTGTCCCAGAGCCCCAGTTTACCAGCTTCTGAATTCACTAGTTTGCATGCTAGTGCAAGATGAAATTCTGCAACAGACTAAAAAGCAGCACCACACTGCCATCAGAACACAGCAAGGGTAGTTGCCCACAGCTGCAGGAACAATTTATCTTTGTTAGCGCTGTACAATGGCATGTCTTAGCTTGCAGTTACATCACAAATGACACGTTGGTTATCTTTGTATGCTTAATACTACTCCTGCTCTCCAAATGCACCTCTCTTCAGACAAGTAATTCTATCAAGGCAAGAAGAACACTGCAACTACTACGTCGATTACTATCAATAAGAAACAACATAAACGGTCTATAAACAATTATAATTACGCATTGTGCTATCATGGTGAGGTTAAAAAAAAAACAAAACTTAAGTACTTGCTGACCAACAACTAACCAATCTTTTTAAGTCTGTTGCACCTAGTTTCCTGCAATATTAACTAAGCGGAACACGTGTATACACATTCGCGTAAAATCAGCCTATGTGAGACATTCTTAGATATAATAACTTGTAGGCATAACATATTGCCAAGCAGGCAGTCTGTAGAAAAGGTATCAATCGTTTCCATCTGCATAAAGCAGTTACCACCATGGGTTCATCATTCTGGGATTCGGGTTCCAAGATTTCCTTTTCAGTTCAATAATCAGCCTTAGCACTTACAGAAAAAACCTAGCAGTAATTAGACTGCAGCAAATGGCTCATGCAACATTTAAATGAGAGGTCTTTGAATTACCAATATGCAATTTTTATCAGCAGTACTAAAACTAAAGCTAGAAGTAATCCATTCAGAATGCATACCCTGACAAAAGCAAATCTATAATAAAATAGCAGTGCTTGTAGCTGTTAAAAAGGATCAAATGTAAAGAACAGCAGGGCAATGGACATTTAAAATTCAGCAAGGCTTTTGCTACTTCTCTGTAAAGCATGTAGAAAATGACTCCTCCACGAGTAGCGAGAAATGCAAATAAAGGCGACCGTTTTACTATTTTCCTTTAGACTCCATAAATGCTTAAATTTGACTGGTCGAAACTCTGACATACCTTGCTAATAATATTACATAAAGTAACATAAATTGATAACAGACTCAGTACTAAAGTAAGAATTTGCTGCAGTTAAGTTTCTTAGCAGCTCAATATTCCTACCGGTAAAACTACCACACCAAACTTATGTAGGTCTTTGAACTTCTGTGGTCTGAAATGTATCTTGTCCTCTCTCCCCCTTTTACCTTCTTCTGTTCTACTCCAATCTTCTTTTCTCCCATCCTTCAACAATTAATCCTCAATGTTAACATAATTGTCTCTTATTGCATGCCATATTTATGTTACTTATACATAACTAAATCATGTATAGTTTCACTTTTATACCCAAGAACAGATAGTAATATCTGGACTTGATCCGCTGTTCAATTTAAATTCTACTGCATTTACATATATCAATTGTTATTGAACTGTCTGTCTCTGTATAAAAATGTTTACACCTGTACTTGTCCCAGGTCATGAATGAAAACAGGCCCTGAACCAGTCCATCAAACTGGTTAACAAAAAAAAAAGGTTAAATAAATAAAACTATGCATTTTGAAAGGAGTCAAAACAGCTGTCTGACTGAGTTACACCTTGTTAACCTTCAGTCAGAGCTGCTAAGCAATGCTCAACTACAACAGAGTATTCAAGATTTTGTTAGAAATCAGTAATATTGTTTTTCAATATTATAGTCACAAATGAATACTCTATATTGTGTTCAGTTCTAAAAAATATATTACAGTCATAATTCACCTTTGATGAGTTTTGTTCCATCTCACGTCTTAATACATGGTTATCGAATAATCATGCAGTTACATCACAAATGTCAGGTTGGTTATCTTAGCATGCTTAATAGTACTCCTGCTCTCCAAATGCACCTCTCTTCATCCTGTGGACAAGACACACAAAAATGTGCTAAAGCAACTAGACACACAGATAGGTTAACTATTAAGGCAATTAGCCTCACTTCTGGCAGATCTTGTGTATAACATATCTAAGAAAGGTAATCTTTCTTAGCCTTGCAGTTCCTGGTCTTCTAAAATAAATGCTATTCCTTTCAGAAAACATGAAAGATGATTACAAAAAAAATCAGCATTTAATTATGATTACATTTACAGCTTATCCCTCCCAACAACAGTAAGTAGAGAACATCAAACCACCAACACTGGAACACTAAAATAAGGGTAGCATGAGGCAAAACCACTGTTGCAGAATACTCTGCAATAATAAAGTCGAATCCAGTTTAATTTTTATCCCTCATCTCTACAAACATGTTTTTATGACCTTTCTCATTCACTTTCTATACATTTCACAGAACAGTATGCAGATCTGTACAGTCATGCATGATTAGCTGTAATTCTGGCCCATGTAGCATTTCTACCAACTTTGTATGTTTTTATAGCTCAGGTATTAAAATAGAACTGTAACTCGGGTGGGGTGAACGGGCAATATCTCTTGGAAGGGAACCAACACAAGTAATACGTCCACACAGGCAACAATCTTATGTTTGCTTATGGATGCAGTAAGCAATGTAGATTTATACATGAGGATCCCTACTGCAGTCGTGATGGGTTATGATCGGACTCTAGTCAGCTCTGGGAGGTGCAGTTGTAATACCATTAGGGTTGTTATCTTGCTTGCTGTACGGTATGTGAAGCATTTTATATAGGTAAAACCAACAGAAAGTTGAAGGAGAGGATCAGAGAATAGACTTATGATACGAGAAAGAATAAGCCCACTAATGACTTAAGTGGACACACTCAGGACAGTGCATTGCCTTTAAAAAGTGCGTCTTTTTTGTTACAGACAAAGTGATTGGTTTGGATATGGGGGGAAGATATGGACATACTACTGCAATACAAAGAAATGAGTTGGCAGTTGTGATTAAACACCACTGTCCCCCTTCCCTCAATTTAAACGATAGTGCATCTACTATGAGCGTCTTGGAGGCGACAGCAAATGTTTTGTAATTCACTGACATGATGTGGATTGTGGATGCTAATTCATACATCACTGCATACATTTTTAACATTTTTTATTTTCCTTATCTCATAATTTTACATCAGTTTGATATGTATATTTTTTACATTATGGAAGATTTGTAATATGAACTTGTTAATGTATGGTTAATTTTAAGGTGCGTGTCTCTAATATAGTTAATTTGCTTCATTATTTTTATGAGGAGGTGTTTTTGATTGGTTTACATGCACTTGAATTGCTATTTAAATGGTTATTGCATTGATGCGCATAAACTCTGATAAGTCCACATCGTTTGGATGAAAGGGCTTAGTTAATGCTGTTCCTTTGGTCTGAAATAAGACAAGTTTATGCTGTTCTTGTGTTCCGGAATAAAGAGAGTGATACCATTCAGCTGAGTGTTATTTTGGTCAGACTCCAGTTTTGTTTGTTCTGGTTCTTAGATATCAAACATACCCATGCTGTGACCATATTTTTAAGTGCTGAGATTGGCCAAGAGCATTAATGTAAGATTTCATCCAGATGGATTTCCAGATTACTCAACATTGTACAAAACATTTTTTAACAGTAATAATCAAGGTGTGACAGGCAGAACAATGCACACATCAAAGAAAATCTGCTCTCCAATTGCAACAGTGAGCGAATCTGTAATGGACACTGTACTCCAAGCATAATTACAGCTGGAAAGGAGCAAGGATAAAGGACTAAGTCAATTTGTGGGGCAATGTCAACCAAACATTACAGTCACAAACTGCATCTTCCTTAGCAATACAAATTTTCTTATTCCAAACATTCAGCTGTGACAGATGTAACTGCATTTTTATGCAGACCTTTGCTGCTCTTAAAAATGCAGATTCATCTGCCATCAATACAGGCAAGCTGTACAGGAAACATCCCTGATGGCACAGTGGACATGAGGTAAGGTGTATATACGGGCTTGTAACAAGGGTAATAAACATTTACTAATGCATTCAGACAAGTCTACAGATCTCACAGACAAAACACTAAAAGCTGCAATATTTTTTTATTCAGAGGCAAACTGTCAAACCAGTCAGAAAATGTTTTAATAAGCATATCAGTGTTAGCTAACTGGCACACTCTTCTACTTATGACTTAATTCCACTTACAATAATCATATACAAAACATTTTTTCAGTTCTCTATAGTCAATATGTAACCATGAAGAATGCCTTACAACTAGATAATGGACCTTTAGTTTCATTTCCTTTGATTAAAAAGACCTGTGTGCATTACTACATGGAACACTACTACAAAGAACGTGAAAAGGCATCAAATGTTCAAACTTCAGCTAAGAAGTGGCTGCCTTGCTCTCTAGGGAATACTAGGTTTCCAAATTAAAACATCAGGCAATGTACCTTCGTTTAATTAATGCAACCATTAAGGGCATCCACTACACTATAAAAATACTTGATAAAATTTAAACTGCAACTCATTCTTTTGCTCAATAAATCGGAAATCTAGGACAATATTTTCCTCATTTCTGTTTCTTGTTTGAAGCAGCAGCAACAGTACCTGCAAGCCAACTTTGAAAATTTTAAGCCCAATTGTACTCTATCTGTACTGCAAGGCCTACCATGGTGGAGTAAGAGTAAATGGAAGTTAAGTACCTACCATAATGCTGAACCAATGCAGCCCTGTTAGTACTCCAAGCCTCAAGCTTCTTTAAGATTTTCCCTCTCAATCACCTTTTCTACCAACGTTCCTCAGACTGAGTTTGCCAACAACAATGGTCATGACTTCTGAAGGAATGTGGAAGACGTGGTCAGAACAAGTCAGGTCCCCAGAAAATGACAATTCTGAAGGGGGTAGAGGGAGAGCTGTCATATCAGATGCACTAAAATGACAGCATCTGACATTATGATGAGTACATAATGTCTGCATCCTGCTCTTCCTGTCCACCCAATTTGACTGATAGGGTCACGGGTAGCTTGAGATTCTAACCTGTCTGGCATTATGACAGGTCACCATTTCCAACTGTTGCTCCAAAGAAAGTCCTGGAACTGAATAGGATATCCAACCTATCTTTGGAAAAGGTGTGTAATGCAGACAAAGTTCCTGCAGCACAAAGTTTATCTACAGAGGAATTTCTGAAAGGCTGTAGAAATAGTGACTGACCTTGCAGGATAAGCTTTTGGTTTGGCTGGCAGGGATTTGTTTTGTGTAGTATAGACAATAGAAATACAAACTTTTAACAATCAGGACAATGTCAGTTTAGATACCTTTTGCCCAAATTTATTTGCAGTGAAGGATATGAATAAGTGATTATCCTCCTTAAATGTTTTTTTCTTATGAAGACAGAATCTCAGCTGTCTCGATAATACATATGTACATAGAAATATTTCAAGCATGGGCATTAATATCCTTCTAGCTTGCCAATATACCAAAACACTCGTTCCCCATAATAAAGTGTCCAGGCTGTTCTTAAAAATATCTAAACTAGTACTTGCTTTAATGTAATTTGGTAGTCTGTTCCATGCATCAACTACTCTGTCAGAGAACCAATTAGTACACTTCTCATTCCTATAGAATCTTCTACATAGGTTATCTGATGATTCTCTAGTACTTTTCGATAACCCCAAACATTCCCAGAGATAGCTGTCTCTAAATGCCCTATATACCGGAATAAGATCTCCTCTTAGATATCTGCAAGAGACACTGAACAAGTTCAGTTATTTTAGTCTTTTATAACTTAAATTTTCATATCCATGGATGCCCTTAGAATATTTCCGCTGTACTCTTTCCAATTTACTCATGCCTGTTTTCTTATAGGGTTTCCATACTGTTATTTCATACTCAAGTTTGGGTCTAATGTAACTAACAAACAAGGACTTCACTATTTCTAATTTCCTAGACTTTTTTTTATACAACCCATACTTCTATATATATCATTAACCAATAGGTTGACATGACCAGAAAAACTCATAGCTGAATCTACCCGTATACCCAGGTCTTTAAAGGAGTCTATAGTTTCAATCACTGTGTGCTATATTAAATGTCTAAGGTATTAAGAATGTACTCTCCCTGGTTAGTTTGGTTTGGGAAGAAAACAGGCAAATTAATAGGTTGATTCAAGTTGCTTGGGAACATAGGAGGGATTGGTATGGTGGGTCATTCTGTGTTTATGATAAACTGAATAAGGTGCTTTGGAAGATAAGGTGTGTAGTTTTGAAACTCTCGACAGATACAACTGCCTCTGAAAACAGAATTTTCCAGGACAAAAAAAAAAAAATAGCTGTGCTGAAGATGCTGACTCAAATAGGTTTTTTGTCGTGGTGCCTAATGGGAAGGATGTGAAAGAAAGCTTTCTTTCAGAAAGGCTCTACACAACGTGCAAGAAGAATCAGAAAAGGTGTCGATGCCATTACAGAAGCTGGATACAGAGGCCAGCTGAATCCTGACTGTGGAATAATTCTAATCCTTTATCAAAACCAGTCAAAAAGAAATTGAAGTATTTCAGGAATAGATGCAGAGTAGTGATCAGTGCCCTTCTGTATTGCTCATGAGGAGAAACGATTCCATTTACTCTTGTACAGGTTGCAAATAGATTCCTTTTGAGATGCAAAAAGAAAGCACATGATACTTTCAAACAGTGGGTCCATAGCCCTTAAGGGCAATGCAGAAACCAAGATGTTAGCTTGAGATTAAAGTCTGAGTGAGGCTGACAAGAAGGATATGATAACAGATCTGGAAGCCATGAGGTTTTTCAGCAAATGGGGCCTGAGCAAGAGAAAACAAATTTGCTGTGGTCAGCATGGGGCAGTACGAATCATATTGGCTTTGCATGATGTTGTTAGAAACATTAACATGAAAAGTGAGTGCAGGAGAAAAGGCAAAAAAAACTGCTGCACTTTATGTTGGCAGGGGATGTAAAAGGACTATAGTAGGGTTTCTCCTCAGTGGTCAAATATTTGCTGAGCTACTGTTGGATTGAGAGACCACTTATGAGAAATTACAGTAGGGCCTACTATACACTGGCTTCTGATGGTGTAGGCTGGCATGGTAGTAATAAGTTTCATTGCAAGTAGAGAAGAGGCATCTTCATGAAGTAATCTGAACAGCTGGGAGCCCAAGAATCAGCTGGATCTGGCTTGGCTAAATTAAGGCAATAGTGTTCAAGGTGAGAGGAATTGTTGATTAAGTGCCACATTTCATTAGATAAAGTCTGTAGTGCTAATGTGTTGTTGGAGGAGGCAAACACGGGTAAGCCATACTTAAATTGTGTGAACCTGATTGATTCCTTTTCATCTCCAGCTAGGACAGCAAAGCTCAGAAAAGGAGGTAGTTGATCTTAGATCTAAATTTTTGAATATGCTCCAGAAAGTTAAACTGGTAGTGTAAGAGGACTGGGCATCTGAATGAAATGGTGGTGGTGCTGATAAGGTTGTTGAGCTGGTCAACAAGCTTGAGGAAGCTGGGAACATTCAAAAGTCTCGACTTTCTGCCATAGAGCATAGCCTTTTGGGGGAGTGAGTTCAAGTAGAACATTTCTGGATGTGAACCATGGTTTAGATCCAGACTGTCAGTTTGCAGTAGAGTATGGATTATCTGTTGTGCTCAGTTGGATGTCATTGGTAAAAAAAGAGCTGTAAATGGGACGGGTTATGGGGTAATTTAGTTATAAAAATGTAAAAAAGTATTTGAGCAAGAAATACACACATACATACAAATGTTTCAAGCACGGGCATTAATGCCCTTCTAGCTTGCCAATATACCAAAACACTTGTTCCCATAATAAATGTCCAGGCTATTCTTAAAAATATCTAAACTAGTACTTGCTTTAATGTAATTTGGTAGTCTGTTCCAAGCATCAGCTACTCTGTCAGAGAACCAATTAGTACACTTCTCATTCCTATAGAATCTTCTACATAGGTTATCTGATGATTCTCTAGTACTTTTTGAATACCCCAAACATTCCCAGAGGTAGTTGTCCCTAAATGCCCTATATACCTGAATAAGATCTCCTCTTAAATATCTGTAAGAGACACTGTACAAGTTCAGATATTTTAGTCTTTCATAAGAACTTAGATTTTCACATCCATGGATGCCATTGGTATATTTCCGTTGTACTCTTTCCAGTTTATTCACGCTTGTTTTCCTATAGGGTTTCCATATTGTTATTCCATACTGAAGTTTGGGTCTAATGTAACTAACGAACAATTACTTCATTCGGTTCGATTTCCTATACTTTATAAATCTTTTTATACAACCTATAGTTCTATAACTATCATTAGCCAATTGGCTGATATGATTAGAAAAACTCATAGCTAAATCTACCGATATACACACGTCCTTAAATGAGTCTACAGTTTCAATCACTGTGTGCTGCATTAAATATCCACCTTTCAGTTTATGTCTCCCAAATCTCATATGCATAGTTTTTGATGCATTTACCAACATATTATTCTCCCGTGCCCAAATAGTCAATTTAGTCAAATTATTGTGCAGACATGCCTTACTGTAACACTTGCAATCAGTTTACCCAATTTCAGGTCGTCCGCATACAGACTATATAACACCTCAAATGAAAAACTAAGGTCTGAAAGAAAAAAATCTAAACAAGTAAGGGCCTAGGACAGAGCCCTGTGGGATACCTTGACTGTAACCAAGCATTTCACCTGTCCAGTTTGGTGTGTGATACTTGCCATGTCCTACTTGGAAGCCATGCAGCTCTCCATCTTATTGATACAACATCAATACCTAGTTGTACTAATTTATTGATCAGTGTTTTGTGCATGACCCTGTCAAATGCTGAAGTTAAATCAATATAAATCACATCACAGCACATTTTTTCATTCATAGCTGTTATTACATTGTTATAGAACATCATGTTACAGGTGGCAATAGATCTATTTTCAACATACGCATGCTGATATATGGTTTCAAGTCCCAACCTATCCAGTTCTGACAATAACTTATCCAGTATTACCTTCTCCATTATTTTTCCACAACATGAAAGTAGACTTAAGGGTCTATGTGATTCTGGGATTGTCCTACGTGCATGTCTCCAATCTTGAGGAATCTCCCCATATTTATATGACCTAGTGAATAATAGATATAATGGCTGTGCAAGTTCTTGCTGAAGTGCTCTCAGGTCATTGTTACTTATTCTGCCTCCTCCCTGTGCTTTGTTTGGATCCAGTTTGCACAATTCAATATAATCTAATTTGATTCCAGTATCTGGGGTTACCTGGATGTCGCTAGGACAACTTACCACCCCTTTTGTGGAGCCAAACTGTTTTGCATAAGATTTTGTAAATATATCCATAATCTGTTGTGTCTGAGAATAAATTTTAGAATCCGCACACAGTTTATCAATGTGTGCATCTTTACTCCTTCCACATCTTATGCATCTATAAAAACGTTTCCTATTATGCTCAAAATCTTTATATAGATTTTCTTCAATTTTTTCTTGATCTTGTCTAACACTACGCTTAATCTGTTTGTCCAGCTAGTTTACTTCAATTTTCAAAATTGTAATTCAACCTCTCTTCCATTTCTTATAGTTTTTGTCTCTCAGCTTAATCAGGTATCTTGTTCTTATGGAAATATACCCCCTTGATTTTGTGTGCCTAGATCCTGATGTTAAACATTTCTTTTTTTACTTTTTGCACTCAAACAATTTCTCTTTCAAAACTTTCCACATTCTATCTGCAGTTTTTCCACTGAACACCTCACTCCAGTTAGTTTTATATAGTAACTGTTTTGCTTCCCTATAATCTGTAATTGACCTTCTGTGCATTGGCTTAGATTTCAGTTTGGCAGAATTATCTAGCAACAAATTAACCTTAAAAACCCCGTGATCACTGCGCATTAATGGTGGTAAAACTTGACTTGAAGTTACAGTAATTTCTTTGGGAACACAAACACAATCTAGTATATTCCGTCCCCTGGTTTACAATCTGAAGCATTTGTTGTTCCTGAATATACTATGTGAATAATTTCTTTATTAACGTTGTTGAATCAATATTATTCCACTCTGTTTCTAGTACATTTAAGTCCCCAGCTAATATTACTCTTCCCTCCTGTGTTTCATGCAAGAAATGTATGAATTCCTCTAGTCTAGGTCATCTGCACTTGACTTTGGTGGTCTATACAACTGTTACATGTTCCAGGGTTGTCTTTGTCACAGTTACACAGTCGATAGTATTAGTGTTATCACTGAACATGTAATAATCACAGGTCTCATAGCTATCTTTAATCCCTATCACAACACCTCCACCTGATTTTTTGTTAGAATGTCTGTTACAGTAAAAATATTTATATCCTGTCAGAACTGGTTTCCAGTCATTGTTCTTTAACCATGTTTCACAAGCCATAACATCAATCTTGTGGGAACGTAGCAAATTTTCTAATAAAAAAACTTTATTATTAATTCTCCTAGCATAACCAGAGATGCACCAAATGGTGCTATCTGTGAGCTGTTACATTTCAGACCTGGCAAAAATCCTAGCTAGCGTTTGTCAAATATTGCAAAATATCTGCTGCAAAAAAACTCTCTTCCCTGATCTAGACAAATGCACACCATCCTGTCTGAACACGTGTACCCAAAATAAGGCTTGGATGCTCTACACATTTCCATTTTTTTAAAACAGGACATTTTTCCATGTAGGCATTTATCCAAAAAAATCTTTTCATTAACAGTGACCCGACTATCCTTTCCATAGGTGACTTGTGAAAAATATGCCAGTTCCCGACTAACAGTCAATGAATCTTTGTTGGTGACATCATTTGTACCAACATGAATAAAAACAGATCCATACTTCCTTATATAAAGGAGTTCCGAGGCTTGTTTCACATCTTCTATTTTTGCTCCTGGCAAGCATAACACTACTTGATGTTCATTATCATCTCTGCAGATATAAGTATCAGTTCCTCTAATAACTGAATCTCCAATTACAAGAATATCTTTGCTGACCATCTCTGAAGATTCTTCAGCTTCGAATACAGTCATTTCTGCTCAATCAATTGTTATGAAGGATAGATCTTCTTCACTATTAGTCTTATTAATTCCACTGTTTTCATTGCATGAATGACAGTAAGCAGTACACAGAGAAGAGCTGATCTTTACAATGAAGGCTGTTAGGAAGTCGAACTACTGTGCAACTTCAATGCCGATAAAATGTCTAGTAGGTGGGCTAGTAATACTGAGTGCTCCACCATATCGAAGGCTCAGGTCACAATCAATGAAATGGCACAATTACAATGCTCTTTACCCACGCTGGGAAGTACGTCGTCAATTAGAATCCATAGTGCAGTCTTTATACTCTGATTCTGCCTAGAAAGATTATTGTTTGCTGTTGAACAAATACTATTTTTTCCAGATATTAGGCAAGTTGATCACAAATGAGCTTTTCAAGTATTCTGATGAGGATGGGAAGTATGGAGATGAACCAGTAGTGGTTGGCGGACGAGAGTTTTGGATATTTCGGTACAGATCTATGATGAAGGCAAACTTTTAGACATGTTACAAAATGTCAATTAGCTTAAGTGCTTTTGAGTTAGGGGAGTAATAAATCTGGTTCAATACAGTTTGAGTTAGTACTGGAATCTGAATCAGATGTTCCTACAGCACATTTTTTAACATTCATTTCTTATATTGGTACATTTTTAAAAATCTTACACATTGTAAACATTATTCTAGCCAAATTTAGAAAGATATAAATATAATCATGTCCAGTTACATAACGGAAGAAAAGAATTCAAGCTAACAAAAAAATTAAGAAAAGAATTCAAACATTCACAAAAATTGATTTTAAACTATAACACTGTGAATAAATACAAGTATGCAAGTTATGTAAAATTCAAAATGTTTTTTAACCATGTTAATTTTCAGTCTGAGAACTTTTTTAAATGCATTATTCAGTTTTGGTACACTAATAGTCCTCACATTTGAGAAAATGTGAAATGAAATTCTGTAAAATTATTAACAACGTTCATAGGTTCATAGATTAGTACTAAGCTAACTGCCCTTGCGAGTCATTTTAAGCCTAGCCAATTATCCCTTGTGAGCCTCAAACCCTGCACCTTGCGTTTTTAAGGCAAAAACCTTAACTATTAGGCCACCCTCCCAACCCCTCCTTAGCTGAATTAACTAAAGGGCAAAAGGACACAATTTTATAGAAAGTAAACTCCAAAGCAAAGCTCATTTACAATTCCAAAATATATGTGCTAGAGCAGCAACATGCTGTGTAGTTTCAAAGGTGGTAAAGGTATGGTGCCAGCATTGTGGGAGTTTGCATTAGGATAGATGCATCATAAAACCTATACATACACGTTTGGAAAAAGGAATGATTTTAAATTACTTTCTGTACTTAGTACCAATTTAGTTTAGCCTCTAGAATTGTTGAATGCTTATCCCAAATGGAAGAATGACAGATCCTATCACTGTATTTACTATTACAACTTGGAGACTTTGCAATTTTCTTGCAAACAGCTATACTGGAAGGTTAAATTCTGATAAATTTGGTGGGAGGTCACTTTAGAAAAATATCCACAGAAACACAAAGCTTATTTAACAAGGGCATCACTTTTGGATGTTGTCTAAGGTAAATGAAAGCTAGACTCATGAATGGGCTACTGCAGAGGATCATCTGCAGTGCTGGCAGCCTGCCAGATGGTGTCTCAGTAGGTTACCAGTAGCAGCAGAAAGGCAGTTGTAATGTACTAAAAAACACTCTAATGCTAAGTAAAACCCAAAAACGTAATAAGGTGCACTTCTTAGAGTCACTGCACTCCTCTTCAGCAGAGGGACAGCAGGTTTTGATAACCAGCATGGCACACCTCTCCACAGGAAGCCAACGGACTATGTGGTGGGGATCCAAATCAACTTATATGATGAATGTGAAGAGAAGGGAAGACCACACACAAGTATAGGTCAAAAGCATAAATAGATGTATATTTCAGGTGCACAATGGCAAACAATTTCATATAACAATATTACTTAAATTATTTCGTACAGTGGTGGGTGAATGTGCATCCATACCTAGAAAAAAAAAAAGTCTATGCAGACTGTACAGGGTTCACCCTAGAAAAAAATATCTAGGCAGACTGTAGAAGGTTAAATGGCTCTCTCTTGCTCGAGAATCAGTAATTTCTTATTTCCCCATCAATACTAGCTTACAATACCACCCCCTTGCTGGGTGGCAAACACATACAAAACATAGCCATATACTCATCCCTCCAAAAAATATTAACTTTTGCAAAAATGTTTGGGTCGAAGGACAACAGCAAGTGCTTTTTTTTAAATCAGGTTCTCTGTCTCCTTGCTTATTGCCATTGATGAGCAACAAGCAAAGGGAGAGTTATTTTCCAAGGAACAGCTTGCTGGCAGCAGGCTTCATTTTGAAAAGGTAGGTTAATGCATATTTTACTTCTTAATTTCCTTGTTCCAGTAAAGAATCTAAGCTAACCATGATGAGAATTCTAGGTTTCTTCTCCGCTGATTTCAGAAGATGTAGCAGAAGTATTGGTGACTGGTAGCAATCTAGGACATCGGCTGCATGCTAGACATGCACACATTTTCAAGACACTAAAGGTACAAGGCTGAGTTTGTATGCAGAGAACTTTTAACTTGGTTGTATAGATGCTCTATAAACTGTGGAATCTGTAAAAAATAAATAAATAAATAAAAATAGTATTTTTCCTGGGAAATGTAACTGAACAGATAAGGCTCTAAATGACCTTTTCACATTTAAAGCTGTATGGGTGGTACTTTATGAATTTCAAGAGAACGCCATTTAAGCACACCATCTGTCTGCAGATCTCCAGCTTATAATGACAGCAAGTACACAGCTGCTTCTCTGGAACTGTGTACTTCAGTGAGTCATGCTCCAAGGTCTTTTAAAGTCTTAAATCATTTGTTAGGTCTATAAATAATGCTCCTCCTTTTCCTGGTGGTGGCATCCTATATGTTAAACGAGTGCTAGCCTAATGTACCATGTACTGCTTCTGCACACAATACTCAATGTGATAGTACAGCATATGAAAGCCACCTGCCGGTGTAAACCTTGGGTCTAGACGATTGTCACTGTTGACGCAACACCCTGACCCCATGTGGAAAAATGGGAAAAAAGGGGTTGTGGATTGATAAAATCCCAAAAAGTTACAATAAACCCAAAGACTGTTAATTCAATAAATGCTACACCATTTTGCAATTTTTTATAAAGCATTACTACTGTATTATACAGCAAAGAAACATACTGTCCTAAAGTTACAGATCATTTTATGCACTATACAAAAATGCAGATTTTTTTTTTTTTAAGTTAGTGTTAACTGTTAAATCTCGGCTGAAGCGCCTTCTGTGTGGAGTCTGCATGTCTTCCCCATGTTCGAGTGACGTACAAAGACATGCAGGTAGGCGCATGCGTGAATGGGCATGCCTTCTTTGAAGGTTGGGCGTCTGAATGGCAACTCGTCACCATAAAAAACCACTGCCAATCATGAGCGGACAGGAGTTCTGTTGTGGCGACCCCTAACCAGGAAAAGCCAAAAGACAAAGTGTTAACTGTTAAATCAAGTACAACCACAAGCCTCTCTCTCTCTCTCTCTCTCTCTTCAGGGATTTTATTCTTTAAAAAAATGTATGTTGACAACTACCACTATTATAAGGTAGCGTTCTGGATACTGGCACTTGGCCCCCATTTTCTGCACTCACTCTGATCACTGAAGCAAGACTATGATATACAGTTAGAGGGGGTTCAAGTAACGCATTATTTCACTGCATCTCATCTACACTCTCTCTCAGAGATTTTCAGAGTTCAGCTTTGAACTGTAAACCAATAAGAGTGATTATGTTTTGCCTGGGGGCATGCATGTCAGCTTGTCAGAGTCTGCATTATAATTTTCCCTTATAAAATGCTTGTGTCAGAACACAGGTGATTTTAATTATGCAATTTGTATGCCTGTACTGCAGCTAAGCCTGCTGTTCAGCATCTGCACAAACATAAATAGTACCACTTTTTACATATTCAATTAATTTGCAGTGAAGTTATTCTTTGTTTACTAGTTGGAAGTGTTAACAGTGGTCATAGTCTTTTCTTTCCACTGTAAAAGCTGCAACTTATTCTGGAAGTCAGCGAAAAGAAGCAGGCAGCACTGGGGAGGGTGGTACATAAGAGATGAGCAGAATGCCTTGCGTTTCCAGCAGATGAGTATATCCTGACAAGTGTCGCCTCAATCTCCATTTTAAACCTGGTTCAGGCTGTGTTCCTGTATTTTGTTCACCCTCCAGATATGGACTTGTCCATGATATACTACATGAGCTTTGATTTTCCCTGCGTCATGTAGCCTTTGAACTCCAACATCTGATAAACGTTTTTTAGATTTAAAGTCAAAGAAGTGATTAGGTCTTATTTTGATTGATTTACTTTTAGTAAAATGGAGATCTTTGAGTGGTCAAAAGGTCTTTTGTCATAATTCAAGTCAATGCCATTCAAGCTGATCTGTGATCATTGCTAACTGTAACTGTAAGTGCTGTAAATAAAATGAGCTCCATCTCTGATGTCCTGTTTAGTAAAACAAAGTTCTCTTAACTGTGCTTCTGGTGTCAAGCAAAGTAGATTTTCATTACACGTCACTGCATTCATAATGGTTAAGGTCTTTAACTCGGACAAAAGGTACAGGGATCGATTCTGACCACAGGTTATTGGCTAAGCTTAAAATGGCCCTTCAGGGCAGTTAGCCAAATTCACTTATGAACAACAAAAACAACTGAAGTGGCACTGCGTCAGTCATCTGCAGTTCTTGTTTGAAGTTAAGAGTGTGTGCTAAAAGTAATTCATCAATGAATACAATTACTCATGAATTATTACAAAGGAAAAGGTGTTCTTGTTAGGGCAAAGCACACTTGTCAGCTATCCCGGATTGTCAAGGACGTCCACAGTTTTGCCTCCTAATGCACATGATACCACATGTTTACCACACTGACTGTTCCCAATAAAAATGGAATGGTGAGTCAAAGATAAGGAATATTCCATGGAAAGGGTGGCATCACTGGTTAACGGGGTAACAGCTCAGTTTACAAAATTGAAACTTCTGT
Source organism: Protopterus annectens (assembly GCF_019279795.1). Taxonomy (NCBI): domain Eukaryota; kingdom Metazoa; phylum Chordata; order Ceratodontiformes; family Protopteridae; genus Protopterus; species Protopterus annectens. Next base: position 808,489,538 of record NC_056745.1, read on the forward strand.
CTCAAAATGTTACAGTGTATCATGTTACAGTGTACCAAACACTAAGCAGGATTTGTAGAAGGAAATTGTATGTATAGAAGGAAATTGAGTACAACTATCTGGAAGTTGGTGTTAATTACAAAAACCCTGGCTACATCCTATTATAGGGTGGGTAGCTTCAGCATTCGTTACCAGACAAATAAATGGAAGGTGGAAGCCAAATAATGACACGATAAGTAAACTGGGAGGGTAACGTCAATCAATTCGGGGATAGGCAAGAGAGTATGCAGGGAATTCCGAATGTATAGGAAAGATGGCTATGACTTGTACTAGACTGAAAGAAGAAGGGATAAAGTGACTTTTTTAACAGCTTTAATAACATCACATATTATATAGTAGCATAAGTACACATTCAATTATAAAAGAAGAAAAAAATTAAAGATTTTTTTCATTTATTACACAAATGATTTATGTCAATTATTCAATTTACATTGCAAAGATTGCTCAAGTCCTTCCTTTCCTGAAATATCACTCCTCCTCCTATGGGACCATAGGCAAGTGACATTTGAGAGTCACTTTTAGCCTAGCCAGCTTTCTTTTTGGTTCTCAAAACTAACAAATTCTATTTGATGTTAGGCTTGCCTTACCCATCCCAGGGTCAATAATTATAAATTACCCCTAATGAGAATAACTGAGCTCATACAGCAAACAATTTGGGGGACCCATGCATGGTATAAAGCATTTAAGAGCATCTCTGTCCATCAACACTACAGGGGACAGTCCTAGGATAAGTTTCCCCATCAACAGCTCCAAGATGCACTTGACTATGGACAGGATTGAGCTTTGTTTTAGGTGCATGGGGAGTCAGTTCCAGGGCAGTGGTACCCTACGAAAGATATAGCTGTCCCTCCAAACTGTTCTGTTGATGTTGCAGAAGAGGTTTAGATCCCTAGACTGAGAACTTCTGATGCTATCAGACTTGCTGATGTGCAGTACACCCATCAGTACTAGGTCAGAGGATGCCTTACATGGTAGGCATATCACCTCTTAGCAGTCTGTAAGATAGTGAACATAACTGACAAGGCTTTGAGTCACTCTATGTTGGACATACTTTTCCTTTTAGTAAAGTACTGCTGTGGCTGTTCCAGTTCTTGCGTGTGTCTGGACAGATCCATGCCAAATGGGGCATTATATTCAAGGAGTGGCCTCATCAGTGCTGTGTAAATTGAGACAATAACATCTCTAGAACTACACAAACTACTTTGTTTATAAGTTGTACAATACAGAACTTTCTTATGAAAATGGACACATGTCGGTCGAAAGATAAGGTCACTGGCCACATAAGTTCTCAAATCCTGAACAACTGGGTTAACTCTTAGAGTCATATTGTCAATGTGGTAGTTCCCCTAGGTAGATGATTTCCCAAAGGACACAATAATGCATTTTTTTGGTATTTAGTTTCAGTCCTTGATTTTTAGCATCAGTTATTTCTGTGGGATAAACCTTTCTGCAGGATGGCCAAGTCATTTGGGGTTTCAATGACTGCTCCTAGTTTGCAACCATCTGCAAACAAAGTCAGAGCCCTTTGGCATTGGCTTTTACTTCAGAGAAGTAAATGCTAAACAGCAGCAGTCCCAACACAGTACTCTGGGGGACTCCACTGGTGAATGGTCTCTTTATGGAGGTAGCTTCCTCTATTTTGAATTCCTGTGTCCTATTTGACAGCCAGGTGGCAACCCACCAGGTGAGATAGGGGTTTATTCCAAATTTATTTAGTTTTTCTGCTAAGCATGAGTGGGGATTGTGTCAAAAGCTTTTGCCAGGTTGAGGTATGAGGTGTGTACCATTTTGCCTACATCCATTGCTTTGGTGAACTTTTCAAAAAAAGTCTAGCAAATTCAGTAAGCATGACCTGCCCTTGACAAATCCATACTGAGACAGGTCAAGTGTTTGGAGGTTCCCTATGTCCTTACTGATTAGTTCCACAAGTCTTTCCATAGCTTTGCATACAAGGTTGGCAACACTCTTGGGTCTGTAGAAAGTTCTCTCTTATGCAGGAGAAAAACTGTAGCTATTCTCCATTCATTAGACACAAATAACGCTTTTAGGATTTGGTCTTGTGTGATAGATGGAGTCAAGACAGTCTCAGGTATATTTTGACGGACAAATGGAGGTGAGAGATGGGTAAAGGTAGATCTAAATTTATTGACCAGTAGGTTCGCTACATCTTTAGCATCAGCGTAGGTATCATCATTTACAATTAGCTCAGCACATTGCTGCACATTATTTAACATTATTCTGTCTGCACTGTTCTTATAGATTCCATTTATTTCTATGCAGTTTGCTCCTTCCCTTTTCTAAAGAAGATCTCCCGGCAACTCTTATCTCATTTAAAACATTCAATAATTCTGTTGCAGTTTGTTTTCTTTTTGCTTTCCATATTCTAGTAATTGCTTTTTTAGCAGCCAACAGCATGTATGGCTTTACTACGTCTAAGCAATTCAGTTTCTATATCTCACCTCAAAAGAACCATTTCCTTAAATAAAATATGCTGCCCAAAATTTTTTGGCAAAGTACCATATAGGAATTTCTATCAACTCCTTGCATTCCCAAAATAACATGTTCCCAGATACCCCTCTTTCCCATCACAACACCTACAATTGCTGTCTACCTGTGGAAAAATTTGCTGAGGTCTATTTGGGTTGTAAAAATTCCAGTGCAAACACCTCCACGCAAAAATCCTAAACCTTCTAGATTTTGTTGCATACTTAGGAGTCATACACATATCTTCCCAATGTTTCTTAGTACATTACATTTCCATTCTTATTTCCCAGTCTTCTCTAACTTATTCTGAATGATTCTCATGCATTATTTTATATGCCATACTAGCATTTCCTTTTACCACAACTTCTGTCTGGACTCAACTGTAAATTCAACCAGAGCGAGCTGGTCCTACATTTAACATTCCCTTATCTTTTTCTACATGCCTAGTGCATGCATACTGTAGAGGGTTTACTGAATGCCTTACTCTCTCTCTCGATATTTATTTCCCACTTCCCAACAATGCAAGAGCTTACAATCCCAACCCCCTCTGTTATGAAGGCAGTCTCCAAACCATTGTTTTTTGCTTGGCCTCATCCCACACTGCCACTTTTCCCAAACAGTTATTTGTTTCTGCTAATTTTCTCTAAATTAATTCCAGCTCTCTCTTGCCTATTCCCTGATCCCCTGCTTGCAGTCATTCCTACTGGTAAAGCCTCTTTTCTTCATTCCTGTGTTAGCTTAGTTCTCAACACATTTCCTGCTACTTTACATACGATGTATGGTTGTTACTATTCTCCCAGTGTCTGCATCGAAAATCAAACTCTTTCCTTTTCCCTTATTCGAATCTCCTATTTGTAAACCCCCACCCCATTTTAGCATAATTTCTTTCCATTTTGATTTGCTGTCTTCTGCTTGTATTATGCATATTAGCCTTAACTGTGTAGCTCTGAAGTAACCCTTCAAATCCAGCAATCCTAAACCAACTGGCGCTATGGGGAAAATTTATCCCACATAATCCTTAAACCTCTTTCCCTCCCAAACAATTTCCTTCAAGTCTTTATTAATTATGATCCACAGACAGCTTTGTCTTCTGGTTAATAAGATAGTTCTGCTCTATATCCAATACTAAAGGGCTATAAATACTTTCAATGATGACAGATCCAGAGATACTTACTACACTAATTATCCATAAAAATTTTAAGAAGCCTACCCCTGCACTCTCATGAAATTTTAAGCTCTTGTACTTTAAGTATGAATAAAGCACAGAGCTGGGAAGAACACATGTATGTTACCCCTATCCATAAGGAACAAGGGTGCTAAACCAGGGCTGAATTTGAAGTTTCTCATCATTTAGGTCAGATTATGTTTGAATGGAGTAAGTAAAGTCTTTGACTTTATGTGGAGAGAAAGAAGGTTCCAAAAATACAGTTCTATCCCACCAACATGGTTCTATTTATGTTGTACAAGAGAGATTTAAGATACTTTAAGCAAGTGTTTATGCCACCCCTGGACTTGCAGATGTCCAGTAGATCTTTGAGGATATGGTTGGATGAGGCTGTGTACAAGAGGCAGAGATCACGCTTGTCCCTCTTCTCAATATCATCCAGAGTATTCAAGGTTTTGAGAAGTTTGGTACAGTTTTTACAGTTTAGGCTCTAGACTTTCTTGGTGAGAAAGCATTTTAGTTGTTTATGTTAAGTGTTTGGACTGCTACATACATAAAGGGATGTTGTACTCCATGATCGGCCTAATAAGTGCTGAATATAGTGGAATGATCAAATTCTTGGACCTAGGCACTATACCCTTACTAGTATGAGGCGCGATGAAAAAAAGAAGTTATGTACTCACCATAATGTTCCATGCTTGTTGTTCAGTATCTCGCCTTCAGTATTGCTGGTTGGGTTCAGAGCCGAAACTCGGCTCCAACTCAGCCTATACTAAAGCTCGAGAGCTTCTACTGGCTCGAGGTTGAGTCCTACCCTATGGTGCTTAGCGGCTGTTCCCCAGATCTCGTTTTGAGGGAGAAAGGTTCCTATGATATATTCAATATCCAAAAGGATAATATCTGAAACATATTGTCATAAAATTAACAAGAAAGAGCAAGAAGGGAATCAGACATCATCTGCCAGTTTCTGAGAAATTTCCTCTATATCCTTCAGGAGGGGGATGGCTGGGAGGGACGCAAGACTGAAGGTGAGAAACTGGACAACAAACATGGAACGTTATGGTGAGTACATAACTTTTTTATGTTATGTTGTCCCATCTCGCCTTCTTTCTTGCTGGTTGGGACAAAGTCCACAGCACCTTCTTCTTGGGTGACTCAAGGGAATAAACTCTTCAAGACAGTGGAACCAAAGGATGCCCATTCTGGGAGGCCACATCTACTTTGTAATGAGTAATAAAGGTATGAGGGCTAACCCATGTAGCAGCAGCACAAATTGAATCCAATGGAAGTCTGGATTGAAAGGCAATGGAGGTAGATACCACTCTAGTTGAATGCCCTTTGATTTTTCCCTGGTGATTCTTTATTGTGGGAATCACAAACATATGTGATGGTGTCAGTAAGCCATTTGGACAAGGTAACTTTTGAGATTGTCTCCTGTTCAGAAAATAAAAAAGGTTTGGCAAACAATTGGTCTGAGTTTCTGAATTATTTGGTCCTATGCAAGTAAAAATGCAACTGCCTATGCACATCCAGTTGGTGGAGTTTATACTCTGCCTTGTTGCCATAGTTAGGAAAAACACTGGTAATTCTGTATTTTGGTTTAAATTCGCTTGAGAACAAACTTTCGGTAAGAAGGAAGGATTTGTTCTGAAGGAAACTCTATCTTTGTGGAAGATCAAATAAGGTGGACGGATAGACAAGGCTTGCAACTCTGATACTCTCCTGGCTGAAGTAAATGCTGTCAGGAAGAGTATTTTCCAAGATAAAAATGTCAATTAACAAGATGATGCTGGTTCAAAAGGAGGCAGGATCAAAAGATGATAATACTAGCTTGAGGTCCCAAGGAGGAGAAGGTTCTCTGAAGGGTGATCTTAACAGAAAGGTACCCCTGAGGAAAGCTTTGCATAGTCTATGGGACATTAGACTAGATCCTGATTCTCCCACATGACAATTAGAAATAGCAGCTAATTGAACTCTAATACTGGCTGCTGCTGATCCTTGATTAAAGGTTTCTGTTAAAAATTGCAGAATTTCAGATATCAATGCTGTAAAGGGATCTATATGTTTTTGTTAGCCCAACAAGAGAACCTCTTCCATTTGCTTGCATAGAGTTTCCTAGTCGGCTGCTTGTGCGAGGAGACTAGAATGTGACAAACTGCAGGGGACAATTCAGGAAGCCTAGCTAAGATCGGAAGTGGAGCAGCCAAGTTGTCAGCTTGAGGGTGTGGAGGGCAGGATGGAGTGTTCCTTACTGATGTGTCAAAAGATCCAGCACTGGGTCCAGGATCCAGGGGCCCTCCTGAAGGTATGGCCAAAGAAAGGGGAACCAAATCTGACAAAGCCAGTATGGCGCAATGAGAATTAACCTGCAACTCAACAACTTTGCTTTCTGGATAACTTTTGGAATCAAGGGAAAGGCATAAAGAAGACCCAGGGGTCAATCGTGAACCAGTGTATCCCTCAGTGACTCTCCCGGAGGGGAGATTAGGGCAAAGTAGTTGCTGCATTTGGTATTGAAGGGAGTGGCAAAAAGGTCGCAGCAAGGCTGGCCCCATTTGCGAAAAATTTTCGCAACTTCCTGATTGAGGTACCACTCGAGGCATGAGAATCGCTCTGCTTAGCCTGTCTGCTATAACGTTGGATTTCCCTGAGATATGCATTGCTGTTAGAAAGCATTGAGAAGATATCACCCACTGCCAAACTCTCTGGGCCTCTCAACATGGTTCCCCTTGTTTGCTGATGTACCGTACCACTGACATATTGTCTGTCTGAATTACAACAGTACCCATGGGAAGAGAGTCCTGAAATGCTTGCAACGCCAGAAGCACCGCCCTCATCTCTAGGGCATTGATATGCAAATGGTACTCGTGATCTTTCCAAGCCCCTTGGACCATCTGTCCAAGATAACGCAACCCCCCCCCAATCTGGGGTGCATCCATGGTTACTGCAGTGATAGGTTGCGGAAGTATAAAGGATCTGCCCATTGTTACCAGAGTGGACTGAACCCACCAAAGTAGATACTTCTTGCAGGAGTGTGTTATGAGGATCTAGTGAGACATGGGTAACTCCTGCATGGACCATCGAGAAAGAGTAGCCACTGCAATATTCGCATGTGAAGTCGTACCATGGGAAGTAGTGTTATCGTCGCTGCCATACAGCCTAGGACTTTGAGGACAAATCTTGCCTGTACTCTGTTCTTGTTGAGTAAGATAATCACTTGATTGTGTAACGTCTGGATCCTTTCTTGAGGTAGCTTTGTCGACATGTTTGTATTTAAATCTGCACCAATGAATGTAATATGCTGTGATGGCAACAAGGCACATTTTTCTGCATTTATAGTAATGCCTAGTTTTTTGAAGAGATGGATGGTGTAGTCTCTTGCTTTGATTAGTAGCTGCTTGGTGGTGGCAGTCAGGAGCCAGTCATCTAAGTATGGAAACACCTGGAATCCCCGACGTCTCAGATAAGCCGTGACTATTGCCATGCATTTGGTAAACACCCTGGGGGCTGTGTCTAGTCCAAAGGGCAGAGCTCTGAACTGGTAATGACTGGCTCCCAGCCGGAAGCGTAGAAATCTTCTTGCGCGCCTGTCCATCTTTATGTGGTAGTATGCATCCTGAAGATCTAATGAGCACATCCAATTGTCATTTCCCAGAAAAGGGAGTACAGACTGCAGTGTTACCATCTGGAACTTTGACTTTTTCACAGACTTGTTTAGTCTGCCGAGATCCAATATGGGTCTCCAGTCCCCTGTCTTTTTTGGAACTAAAACGAACATTGAGTAAATTCCAGATCCTAGTTGGTCTGCGGCGACTTCTTGGATGACTTTTTTCTAGCAACGTTTGGATTTTTAGTGTTGCTTGATCCCTTTGACTGGGTGGAATGTCTGGGATAAATTTTGGTGGATGAGGTGGACATTGAAAGGGAATGTTGTATCCTCTGGATATAATGGACTGTACCCATTTGTCTTGAGTCAAATTTAGCCAGGCTGCTGGGTACAGCGATAGTCTCCTCCCGACTTCCTCCAGAGGTGGACAGGCGGGCCTCCTTTCAGGAGCATTGGAAAGGCCTACCAGAGAACGTATCTCTGTTGCCCTGGTTACACAAAGCCCCTCAGCCACGTGGGCGTCTTTCATTATTTCCCCCTCTGCCCCTGGGAGAAGGATCACCACGAGTGTCAGATAAGGCTCCTTTGGACTTACGGAACCACATTTTTCCGTTCTTTTGACCTTTAGGACAAGGTCTGGCAAGGGCAGAAAAATTGACTACAATGGCAGACAGAGTCTTACCATCTTGTTGGCTCCTGGTGAGAGTTTCTTTCACTTTTCATCCCAAACAATGATGAGCCATCAAAGGAAGCGTCAATAAAGGAAGAATGGAAGGATTTGACAATCTCACAAAGGTGCATCCAGGAATGTCTATGAAGAGCTATTCCTTTGCCTGCTGCCCTGTTCGCTCCATCGGCTGCATAAGATATGAGGCGCATGGAGGAGTTAGATATGGAGGTTAAGGCTGCAAACTGGGAATTAACCTTATCAGATAAGTCCTGGGCTGCAGCACCTTGCAGGGCATCTCCTAGCTCTTTTAGGAGATCCCTCTGAAGTCGCGTGAAATGCAACAAATAATTCAGTGACCGCAAGGTAAAGGCCGCTGAGGAGAATAAAAGCTTCCCGTATCTGTCCATCGTACAAGAATCCTTGTTCAATGAATGGCAGTTACAGAAGTTTCAGCCAACTCCTTTTTTGTGGCCACTGCCACCACCACTGCATCTACAGGAACCCCTTTGGTTAAATACTGCCCATCTTCCAGGGCCATAATGACTTTATTAGGCCTCCGCGGAAAGGGGTCCAGAGAGTCCTACACCTTTTGACTCACCAAACCCAGGAGTGTGTCGAAAGGTGGAGACACCCAAGAGGTGGAGGGGAGAGCCAAATGCCTCTAGGTATACAGACTCATCTTCAGAAGGGGAAAGGGACTTCCAGCCACTCCTCTGCTTAAGGATCTCCAGGATGTCTGAAAAAAAGACATCCTCAGAGGGTGACCGTGGGGACCCTTCTGAATCCTCTAAGTCAGTATCAGAAGTGACAGACTCAGGGGAGTTCATAGGTTCATAGGTAGGTACTAGGCTATCGGCCCAAAGGCCTTAATAAGCCTATCCAAAAAGGTTCCATGGCTTT